>NC_091982.1:109576247-109721188 GCF_044704955.1 Pristiophorus japonicus
AGTGACTCCAGGACAATCCGGGAGGGTTGGCGACTGTTTGGCAGACTGTAGAGCAGTCGGTATAGAAGACAACATGTCAGGTTACTGGGCCAACTGTGTCCAAGTTGCTTATGATTTGCTGTTACTCCAACTGGTTTCAGACAGGTAGCTGTGGTGTAAATGCACTGTAAGTATATATTAAAACCTTCTTTAAAATTATAGATAAGAATAAAAACTTTGTTTTTCTGTCAATGCCAGAATAATTTCATGTCAACAAAAGTTCAATTTTAACTGTAATTTTTCTCCTCTCTTTTCACGTTTTCAAAACCCCGGCCGAAAGGATAGGCAGAACTCTAATGCGGGGCCTTTGCCAAAACCACTCAGTAACCGACTGTAAGCAGTAGGCAACCTGGCCGATATTCCCCTGCATAGCCTAAAAGCACTGAGGCCAATTGTAGTAGCCCTAACACTGCTTCTTGCTGAGATCAGCTAACTCCGCAATCTTAAGATGTACCTGATATTTATGGATCAGATACTTACCACAGAGATATTATTGTTTACCTGCCTTAGATATATGCACACATACATACAAGCACACACACACACACACACACACACGAGTGGGACACTGCAATACTCAACCCTTACAGATCTTGTTAAAATAGGGCTAGAAATTCCATAGCGCCCCTGTTGGGGTGCTAACTTTTGAAAAGTAGAAATATTAGCGGCAGGCGTTTTGGATTCTCTCCTGATGGGAAATTCAGCTTTAACGCTCCAAGAGGGAAGTGGAGCACTAAATCATGTGCTAACCACTTTTCTTGGGGCATTAAAGTCCGAGAGTGGGGCGGTAGCGGCAGACGCTGAACAATTTGGATGCAAAGATACCAGCATCGAAGGCTGCTTCCATCGCTTAAAGGGAGGGGCCTATGATGATGCACAATCTACTTCTCGGCAGTTCTGCGTTGCACGGTGACCTGCACGACTGCCATTACAGCCCCAAACACACTCACAAAGTGTTGGACTTGGACATCTTGCAGCAGTGAAACATTGAAAACTTTGAGCAGGAACCAGACTGGTGCAAATAATAAAGGTTGGCCTATCTGAAAACCATTCACTTTAATTAGCGCTCTCCAAGGGGTCAGCTGAAGTGACAACGCCTCTTCTTCCTGCCATTGTTCACGCCTGTGATACAGCAGGGGCCAGGAGGCAATTTCACATCTGGGGCGGTAATGGGGCACTGCGCACCTTATGACATCACAATCTACGAGGCGCTAGAGGCCCAGGTGGTAAGAGTTAGCACCTGTGCTAAACCGGCACTGAAGTTCGTGGGCGTCGCTGCAATCGCCACGCCTGGTCACTAACCTATTAGCATTCTCCCCCCCACCCCCCCCCCAAGCGCTAACGGGAGGCACGAAGCAGCAGAATGTCTCCCCTTCTCCCCTTTTGTATCCTGTGCACATTAACCAAGAAATAGAGTTAACCAGATCATACCGATGCATGCTGCTAGTTTGAAAGCAGGTTGTACCTGCATGTGAGACACTTCCCCTTGCATGAACATTATTGATTAAAAATATGGATGAATCTGCTAAGCGCTGTTATTGTTTAGTATTTCTTCACAAGAATCAGTGTAAGCTCATTAATCAGCCTATCTCATGATTACACTGTGAGTAGTTTAGGGATTATTTATGGGTATTCATTAGTCTATTGCATGACAATGGCTAGAATTGAATTGTGTTCAGTGGCAGTGTTCGAAAGAACTTCCATCCTCGACAACCTCAGCTTTCGCTCCTGAAGCTGCAGCTGTGAGAGAAGGATTTTAGTTATTTAACCAATCTGAATTGGTCTTAAATGTCTTAAAAAATTGGAGTCTCTGCATCAGCTCCATGAATCCCACAATGCCTTAAGGCATATGTAATTATACCTCCAGGGCATATCAGCAGGCCCTGCCCACAGTACGTGATCTAAATATTAATTTTAAATCTTGCTCACAGTGGTAAAAAATGTTTGGTTAAAAATCATAAATATTGATCAGTACATGAGGTAGATTAAATCTGAAAGAACAAATCTCTGTCAGACACAGCAATACTAATATTCACTTAAATTGCTCATTTAATGAAGATCATTATGAAACAAGACCTCCATTAATTGTGCTCTAAATATCCTTTTTCGACAAAGCCTTATTGCCTCAGTGCGCAGTCTCCCTCTCGCTATCATAAATTGACCTCACATCCCAGGAAATACTAAATTCAATTTATTATTAATTCATGTTATTTGGATTGTATTTATCTTTGTTTGCATGCCTAGAATGTTGCTGTGCTAAATGGGCAAGATCAACTTGCATTTATATAGCGCCTTTAATGTAGTGAAACATCACAGGAGTATTATGAGATTAAAATTTGACACCGAGCTGCAAAAGTAGAAATTAGCACAGGTGACCAAAAGCTTGGTCAAAGAGGTATTTTTTAAGGAGCGTCTTGAAGGAGGAAAGAGAGGTAGAGAGCGCGGAGGGGTTTAAACAGGGAGTTCCAGAGCTTGGGGCCTAGGCAACAGAAGGCACGGTCATCAATGGTTGAGCGATTTATAATCAGGGATGCTCAAGAGGGCAGAATTAGAGGAGCGCAGACATCTGAGGATTGTGAGGCTGGAGATTAGAGATAGGGAGGGGCGAGGCCATGGAGGGATTTGAAAATAAGATTGGCCAAAATGTGGGTCTCTCCGTTACCCATCAATGCCCATGATGCACCAACGGGTGCCTTCCATGATGAAGGATCATAAAGATTCCACTGTACACAGAAGAAATGAAATGCTAATATTATCAATAAATCATGGAATTATTCTGTTCTAATTAAAACAAATTAAATTCAGGAATTCTAGATTTCTGCCTGAAAGATGTCAATATCATCCATAATTGTAATGCACAACAAAGATTGTTAATATTGTCCTTTCACAGTTTAATCTACAGTCCAGTTTGGCATGGGGAAAGGTGTTCGTGTGATGTATGGTCACAAAGCAGCCCATAAAACATAGCTGCGTTTTAATATCTGAGTACCTAACATTTCATATTAATCTGCACAACAGTAAGCTGCATCTGCTCGTGGGCCTACAGTACAACTCATTAAACAGGCCCTAAGCTAAATGACCTATTTAAAAAAGCTATGCAAATTGGAGTGTATTCTCGGTTAAGTGCGTATCTAGTATTTCTCGAGGGGGATCTTTTTGATTTTGTGCGATAATGTAAAATGGGTGCCAGCGAATCGGCAGTGCATTTTACTGATTTTTATTTCCATTGACTTCAACTGAAATAAAAATTGGAAGAGATGTAAAACGGGCTGCTGACTCGTTATGACTCAAAATCAAAATAACCCGAATGCTTTATTGGACAGCAGTGGCCTTAATTTGGATGCATAAGTGTCTTATTTGCTGAGATACACTATTGTCTGCTGATAAGGGTTGTTAAAATCACAGGACGAGTTAAGACAGGCACTAAAAGACTGCTTTGTTTGACTGAAATATATTTTCGGTTGCAGCAATAATAGATTTTTAAAATAAATATAGGCATTTTAAAATGAAATTCTAAATATCCAATTTTGTAAAAAAAAATCAGTGATAACACGCCCACTCCATAACTACAATTAATAGTCGCCATTCTGACTGACACAAAGCACTGACTGAATCCCCTCGAGAGCAGATGGCATTATGATCTTTCCACACAGATGGTGTTTTGCAGTGTTAATGATTTTCTTGGGATTCTCGGTATATCGATCCTGTCATCCTGTTTTATAAATTGTTAACCCTGCCTCTCATATTTATTTTAAAGTAAATGGAACTACAGTATTGAATATTGGGGAGGTAATGTTTCCCCTGATACTGTACTTTTAGGCTAAACCAAGGTTAGAAAAAGAGCTCTCTGGTGTTTTTATGCCCCCTGCAGGAGAACATGATGTCAGCACCTCATATTTATTACTTTACCAAAGGCCTTTTCAAAGATAAATCGTGAGGGTGAAATGTCACTCCGGTAAACAAGATATCTCTTCGGGCAGAATGAACATTATTTATATCATAGTAAGTTAAATAAGCCTGCATTTTAAAATCATATAATTACATTTGAAAGGTGCAAACAAAAGCTTTCAACTGTTCATAAAGGGACATAGTGACCCTGCAGTTATGCTCTGGGATACTGGCATGGGAACTGCTCAAATAGCAGGAAGAGGAATTTCAGACAGGATTGCTGCTCCTGTGTAAGGTATGGAGATATTAATAGCCCCAATTTTAACCTGGAGTGGGAATCTAGTCAGTGAGGAGTAGGGCAAGGGGTAAGCCTCAAGCCCCCCACCACCCGAACTCGGCAGTGTGTGACCCAGGTGATTTTACCTCCTGGGCCTAATGTACTCACTGCTGGTGAAGTGATGTCATTGGATCCCGATTTGCATATTTAAAGAAAGGACCCACTGGTTTTAAAAGTTTGCGTTACAATTAAATAATGGCGGAATCCATGCGGGTAAGTCACCCGACGACTTTAACTGCCTGGCGTGTAGGGTTAAAGTCATCCCTATTTAGTTAATGTCTGTATCAGGGAAACTAGTTGACCAATATTAGGAAAACTAGTTGACTTATAAAAATCGCTTTCTGCACTGCATCGAACCCGTCTAAAGATTTTTATGGATTATTTTAGCTATCACATTGGATAATGCATAATGGAATGGATCCAAATGTCAGCAGGCAACCTTCCTTGGTACTAAAGCTCAGTTTAGGTGATGATGTAGAATCGTGACAAAGCTTGCACTTAAAGAAACTAATGGCAGCCTGCATACTTTAACTTATTGACAAACAAAACCGACATTCCTAGCCTAGCCGGTTATTGGTAATCTTTTTACATCTCAAGAAGGGCCCAGAGAGGACACAACAGAGCATAAGAATAAGACCACGATGGATCACCACCCATTTTATGTACTGTTCTTGCTTCTGATTGCATTGGGGTGGGAGATGGAAACTCCCACCCCAATACAGCAGTTAAATATAAAAATAGGGCTGACGATGTCCTGTGTGCAATGTCCTGATGTTTGAGAGTGCAGGACACTATGTCAAATAACATTGAAAAACAGATGTCAATGGAAAATAACATTGGAAGAGAAGTCTAACGGGTGGCCGATTCCATATCAGCCGCTTTACATTATCGCCCAAAGTCAATCTTACTCCCATGATGTTGGAAGGTCCCGAATCCAAGGCTCTCAAAAGCTGCAGTCATCCAGATCCTCAAACACAAAGCTGTGAATGAGCACTCTGGCCAAGCACAAAAGCTTAGCTAGGAGTTATTGGGCTGGATTTTCTTCCGCGATCCAGACCCAAGTGGGATAATGATAGGAATGACAGGAAAATGGGGCAGTGAGGTCTACTACCACATCATTCCACCAACATGGATTTTCCCTCCCCTACTCCCGCTGCGACTTCCAATGGCTCCTTTCCCGCCTGCCACATATAAAGGCCGACGGGGAGATGGGAGCCTGGGTCCCAGTGGATTTTCCTCCCATTTGCCCCTCTTACTTACGCCCCCTTGGAATGCCTGGTGAATGCTGGCAGTAGGGCGACTGTCTCCGACTCTCCTGATGGAAAAAGACGGCCTGGTAGGGGCCTCATCGCCCTCCAAATGAACCCAAGCACTCAGTCTCAGCTGAGGCCTACAAAAATGATGGTCATTTTCACCTTGAGGACTCTTCTTATCTTTTAAATGATGAGACAAAAGGACTTCTGGTGCCTCAGTAGCATTTAATGCTGCAGCACAACACAATTTCCCTCATGTGCAGCAGCAGACTAGCTCTTGAATTCCCACTGGGATCCTGCCCAGCCTACCTAAGTAGCCCAGCTCAGGAATATGGGTCAGGGTTATGGCACCATTGAAAGGGCCAGCAGCGATTTTGCCTGATCACATCCCCCAGAAATCTGGCCCATTTCATTTATATTAGGTAAGACAACCCACTGGTGTGGGGAGGCATAACATGTTCATAATTTTGTATTCTTGTATAAAAGACAAGCTGTACTGTTGGAACTACAGTGAATCTATTTATACCTATTGTTCTGCATGTTCACTCGATGAGAAATAAAGAAGATTTTAATGATCTTGTCTTACCAGATTCTTTTTGGTCTGCCTTTGAAGGGATTGAAGAACAACATGTGCAAAAGGAACAAATATCCAGTTGAGGTCACAAGGAAGTCCTATTGTCACCACCCTGGGTTACACTGCCATATAGCTGGACATCAGGAAGTACGGCAGTCACCTCTCAGCTCACTTAAGGGAATGACTAGCACTGTATTGGACAGACTAACTAAGGCAAGACCCTACATTTGTAGCAATTGCATTCTCACCCCACTCCAGGATTTAGGATGTGTTCTCAGATGGCACTTCAATGTAATACTGAGGTTGCCAGAGGTGCTGGATGTAGTTCGGGATCTGGAATATCATTGAAACACCTGTGATCTCATCGGTTTTGGGCATTGAAGCAAGTCATCCTCGTTTTGAAGGACTGCCCATGATGACGATGTCCTTTAGATGTCTGAGTATTCCAGTGGCTCAAATGAATGCTAGTGATCCCATGATAGTATTCAAAAAAGAGTAGGGAATTCCCCAGTATCCCGTCCAACATTCTTTCCTCACTAACGCTACCAAAACTAGATTAAAGCAGTCATTCCACTCATTGCTGTTTGTGGGACCTCGCGGTATACAAAATGATTGCTGCATTTGCCTACATAGCAACAGTGATTGAACTCTTTTGAAGTGCAATCATTGTATGTGAAGCATTTTCATCATCATAGGCAGTCCCTCGAAATCGAGGATGACTTGCTTCCACTCCCAAAGTGAGTTCTTTGATGGATGAACAGTCTGTTACGAGAGCCACAGACCCTGTTACAGGTGGGATAGACATTCGTCGGGGGAAGGGGTGGGTGGAGCTGGTTTGCCGCGCGCTCCTTCCGCTGCCTGCGCCTGGCCTCTTCATGCTCCTTGTATTGAGCCTTAAAGAGCTCAACGCCCTCCCGGATGGACTTTCTCCACCTCGGGCGGTTTGCGGCCAGGGTCTCCCAGGTGTCAGTGCTGATATTGCACTTTACCAGAGAGGCTTTGTGGGTGTCCTTAGAACATTTCTGACATTTCTGCTGTCCTCCTTTGGCTCGTTTACCAGGAAGGAGCTCCGCATAAAGCATTTGCTTAGGGAGTCTCGTATCTGGCATGCGAACTATGTGGCCTGCCCAACGAAGCTGATCGAGTGTGGTCAGTGCTTCAATACTGGGGATGTTAGCCTGGTCGAGGACACTGATGTTGGTGTGCCTGTCTTCCCAGGAGATTTGCAGGATCTTGCAGAGACATCGTTGGTGATATATATCTCCAGTGACTTGGGGTGCATTCTGTACATCATCCATGCCTCAGATACATACAGGAGGGCGGATATTACTACAGCCCTGTAGACCATGAGTTTGCTGGTAAATTTGAGGGCCTGGTCTTCAAACACTCTTTTCTGCAGGTGGCCGAAGGCTGCGCTGGCACACTGGAGGCGATGCTGAATCTCCACATCAATGTCTGCCTTTGTTGATAAGAGGCTCCCGAGATATAGGAAATGGTCCTCGTTGTCCAGCGCTGCACCGTGAATCTTGATGATTGGAGGGCAGTGCTGTGCGGCGATGACAGGCTGGTGAAGGACCTTTGTCTTACGGATGTTAAGCGTAAGGCCTATGCTTTCATATGCCTCAGTGAATACATTGACTATATCCTGGAGTTCAGCCTCTGAATGTGCAGAGACGCAGGCGTCGTCCACATACTACAGCTCAATGACAGAGGTTAGGATGATCTTGGACCTGGCCTGGAGGCGGCGTAGGTTAAACAGTTTTCCACTGGTTCTGTAGTTTAATTCCACTGCAGTGGGGAGCTTGTTGATTGTGAGGTGGAGCATGGCGGCGAAAAAGATTGAGAAGGGGGTTGGAGCGATAACGCATCCCTGTTTGAACCCGGTCCAGACGTGGATTGGGTCTATAATGGATCCATTGGTAAGGATCATGGCCTGCATGTCATTGTGAAGGAGGCGAAGGACGTCGACAAACTTTTGAGGGCATCCGAAATGGAGGATGCTCCATAGACCCTCATGGTTGACAGTGTCAAAGGCCTTTGTAAGATCGAAATAGGCTATGTATAAGGGCTCGCGCTGCTCCCTGCATTTTTCCTGCAACTGGCGCGCTGCAAAGATTATGTCTATTGTGCCCCGTAGGGAACGAAATCCATATTGTGATTCTGGGAGGAGCTCCTCGGCCACAGGGAGAAGACTCGAGCGACAACTTTCCCAGTGGCTGAAAGCAGGGAGATTCCCCTGTAGTTGCCGCAGTCGAACTTGTCCCCTTTTTAAAAATGGTCACAATTACTGCATCTCTGAAATCTCCCGGCATGCTCTCCTCCCTCCAGATAAGAGAGATGAGGTCATGTATCTGTGTCAACAGCGCCTCTCCGCCATATTTTAGCGCCTCAGCAGGGATTCCATCCGCACCCTTGTTATTCTTAAGCTGTTTTATGGCTTTGCCAACCTCGTGCAATGTTGGAGTTTCACCGAGTTGGTGGCGGGTAGCATGCTGCGGGATGGAATCGAGAACACTCGAGTCAAAGGCAGAGTCTTGATTGAGGAGATCTTCAAAGTGCCCCTTCCACCGGGCCCTGACAGCCTCGGTGGCCTTGATGAATGTTTCCCCATTCTTGGCCAGGAGTGGGGTGGGGCCTTGGGAGTTTGGACCAGAGGTGGCCTTGACTGCAGTGAAGAATCCTCACATATCGTGGCTGTTGGCAAGCTGTAGTATCTCTTGTGCTTTCTCCATCCACCACCTGTTCTTTAGGTCCTGAATTTTTTGTTGGACATGAGCCTTGAGTCGTCTGTAATGTTGTTTTGCAGTTCCCGAGTTGGGCTGTTGCTTGAAGCTCAGAAATGCTTTGTGCTTGCGATCTATTATTTCTTCGATCTCTTGATCATTTTCATCAAACCAGTCCTGATGTTTTCTGGTTGAGTGACCAAGTGTCTCTTCACAGGCACTGATTATCGAGGCCTGGAGGGCAGACCAAGTGCTATGGGGATTCAGCATCTCAAGGTCATCAAGGCACGCCAGATTGGCTGTGAGGCGCTGGCTATATAGGGCTCTCTTAGCTGGATCTCTAAGTGCCCCGGCATTAACTTTTTTGCGGAACTGCTTCTGCTGTCCCCTTTGCTTTGGGGCAATGTTAATGTTGATGATGGATCGGATTAGGCGGTGGTCCATCCAGCAGTCCTCAGCTCCTGTCATAGTGCGGGTGATGCGCACATCCTTGCGATCCCTGGCTCGGACGATGACATAGTCAAGCAGGTGCCAGTGTTTGGAGCGAGGGTGTTGCCACAATGCCTTGTATTTGTCCCTCTGGTGGAACAGGGTGTTGGTAATGAGTTCATGTTCTAGACATTTTGTCAGGAGTAGGGTACCACTGGAATTGGCTTTCCCTACCGCCTCTCTGCCAATCACATCTCCCCAGAGGGCTGCGTCTTTGCCAAATCTGGCATTAAAATCACCCAGGAGGATCAATTTGTTGCCCGTGGGGACACGAGACAAGGATGTCTCGAGGTTGGAATAAAAACCCTCTTTAGCCTCATCCATTGCATTGAGTGTGGGGGCGTACGCACTGATGACTGTGGCACATAGGGCGATACGGAGAGTCATGAGGCGTTCGTTGACCCCACAGGGGGAGTCTTTGAGGCGGTCGACCAGCTCATTCTTGACGGCAAAGCCTCTGGTTTCCCTTTCCAGAAGGTGGTGTAATCTCCACCATGTTTCTTCAACTGGCCTTCCCCTGCCCGCCGGGTCTTGCTTAGGGCAGCGATGTCAATGTCAAAACGTCCGAGTTCCCGGGCAACTACGGCGGTGCGGTGTTCCGGCCTATTGCTGTTGGGATTGTCCATGAGGGTCCCGACGTTCCAGGTCCCGAACTTCATACTGATGGAGTGGAAGATGCCTGCGCGTGAGTTCTTTTAACGCGGGGTGGCCGCTGCACACCGGCAACCACACGGGCTTAGCTAAACAAGGTCTTGGTCCAGTGGCAAGGGGGTCCAAGAGAACTGGAGACCAGGCACAGCTCGATAAGCCTAATTGCCTACGGCGAAGTGTTGGCTGCAAGTTCGGTGCCGAGTGGCGCCATTAATGGTAGATGGCCTGAGGCTAGGTTGGGGGGCAGACATTAGGAAAGTGACTTCCAAAGTTATTTTAAAAGATTAAAAAGTTGATAAAGGTTCCCAATTTATTTCAAAAGTTTCTAAGAGTTGTTGGGACAGGAGCACTTTAGAATATATCTGAGAGACATGATAGGGCATTCAAATGAAATGTAATTGCTGCTGACAATTATTAAAAAAACCTTCTAAAATATGATTGAGTACCCTGGACATGTTCTAGTCCAAAACGCAGACTGCCCAGATAATATACAAGAATGAAGTCTTGAACATATTGGACCATGAATTGCGGCCTCTCTGCATGCCTGCGATGTGCGCACGCACCCGATGAAGCCTCACAAATGCTGGTTCTCCGCGCACGATGTGCATGCGCCCAGAACCAGCATTGGCGATCTGCCCAAGTCTCGCATGCATCCCTGGGAGGTCATTCAGGTGCACCGATTTGGGTATTTGCCCAACTCCTGCCCAGCAAATGTCCTTCAAACTCTTGCATCTGGTAAAAGCAGGCATATAGTCTACTTTTGCTAACGTAAGAGTTTTAAAAGATAGAAAAATTAAATTTTTTCACTAATTTTTATATTAAAACCATGTCCATTAAGACAAGTTCATTTTACCCCTATTTAAAAAATGCAAAAATGTTTTTGCCTAAAACATTTAATTAAATTCAATTTCATTTAATTTTAAATATGTGAGGTGTTTTTTTTTAAAATTTATTGTGTTGTGTTTTTGGGGGTATTTTCATTGTACGAGCTCCCATTACCATCAAACGGAGCTCCCATTATTATCAATGAGAATACTCCATGTTCATTGGTGGTCCAGGTCCATGTGATCCCAGGTTATGCTTATGTTCCTGGGATGTGTGGGCCAAAACGCTGTGAATGGAGGCCTCGGAGCGCAAGTCTACATTCCTCCGGGACCACCAGGTAATTTCATAAAAATGCATTTCAGTCGTGAGGTGTCCATGGGCAGGAAGCCTCCCACTGCAATTTTTGGGGCAGTGTTAGATTTTTTAAATAGGTTAAATAATGCAGCCCATGATATAATATTGAGGTATACAATATTTGTCAAATAAATATTATTTCTCCTGTTCACGTACTTCACTGAACACTGCATCAACTTGTCCAAGTGAGATTTTACTGCGTGTACATGGAGTACAGGTTTTTTTTTGCTGGAAAGTTGTTAAATCCATTCTTAATTTCTTTCATTTTTGAAAGGCGAGGTGAGGGTGGAATGTGTGTTTATTAAGGTTAGGAAATGTTTATAATCTTTGAATCAGTCATCAGATCGGTCATTTCAAGATCAAGATTAGCACTAACTGGACTCAAAATAAAACCTATTTTACCCAACAACATATCTAAACTCAAACCTCAGACAATCTCAACCTCTCCTCCTTCAATACCAATCTGAATTTTCTATTGCTGACACAACCCTTCTTTATGACTTCTGAGTAAGATTAATAAAAGCCTGTTAGGAGCAATTTCTAAGAAGTTGTGTGCTCCAACTCCTAGTAACAAGGGCAAACCTGCCCAAGTTTGCTTTGCATTAGATTCTTACAGCCATTTCAAAGAGGAGATTCATCTGATCAGCCTGGGCTGCATCTCAATCCAAAACCCCAAATTGAAAGGATAGTGTGCTAACCAACTCCATCACCAATTCCTACATATAAAAAGTATAAAACAGTACAATAGAGGAATCTTTTGGTCCACATTTACATCATTCGGGATTGACTTTTTTTCCTCTGTTGTCCTAATGAAATTCATTCTGTACAATTGTAAGCATTTTGCAATTTACTAAAGATATGTCAAGTGCACTTGATTTCACTATTCTCATGTTACATCAGAACATAAGAAATAGGAACAGGAGTAGACCATATGGCCCCTCGAGCCTGCTCCGCCATTCAATAAGATCAAAGCTGATCTGATCATGGACTCAGCTCCACTTCCCTGCCTGCTCCCCATAACCCCTTATCTTTTAAGAAACTGTCTATTTCTGTCTTAAATTTATTCAATGTCTCAGCTTCCACACCTATCTGAGGCAGTGAATTCCACAGATTTCCAACCTTTTGAGAGAAGAAATTTCTCCTCATCTCAGTTCTAAATAGGCAGCCCCTTATTCTAAGATCATGCCCTCTAGATCTAGTCTCCCCCATCAATGGAAACATCCTCTCTGCATCCACCTCGTTAAGCCCCCTCATAATCTTACACGTTTCGATAAGATTACCTCTCATTCTTCTGAATTCCAATGAGTAGAGACCCAATCTACTCAACCTTTCCTCATAAGTCAAACCCCCTCATCTCTGGAATCAACCTTGTGAACCTTCTCTGAACTGCCTCCAAAGCAAGTATATCCTTTCGTAAATATGGAAACCAAAACTGCACGCAGTATTCCAGGTGTGGCCTCACCAATGCCCTGTATAGCTGTAGCAAGATTTCCCTGCTTTTATATTCCATCCCCTTTGCAATAAAGGCCAAGATTCCATTGGGCTTCCTGATCACTTGCTGTACGTGGATACTATCCTTTTGTGTTTCATGCACAAGTACCCCCAGGTCCCGCTGTACTGCAGCACTTTGCAATCTCTCTCTATTTAAATAATAACTTGCTTTGATTTTTTTCTGCCAAAGTGCATGACCTCACACTTTCCAACGTTATACTTCATCTGCCAAATTTGTGCCCACTCACTTAGCCTGTCTAAGTCCTTTTGCAGATTTTGTGTGTCCTTCTCACACATTGCTTTTCCTCCCATCTTTGTATCGTCAGCAAACTTGGCTACGTTATACTCAGTCCCTTCTTCCAGGTCGTTAATATAGATTGTAAATAGTTGGGGTCCCAGCACTGATCCCTGCAGCACCCAACTAGTTACTGGTTGCCAACCAGAGAATGAACCATTTATCCTGACTCTGTTTTCTGTTAGTTCCCTTAGCCAATCCTCTATCCATGCTAATATATTACCCCCAACCCCATGAACTTTTATCTTGTGCAGTAACCTTCTCTTGTGTTGGAGTGCAATTAGCTCATATCATTCTGTACTTCAATAAGGCAGGTGGAACCAAGAAGTAACAGCTTAGAAAGAAACTCTTTAATGGCATAGCAATGTGGTTCGAGTATTAAAAAAAATGCATATACCTCCTAAGAAATGACATACAATTAAAAGTAATACATGGGGTTGGATAACTTAATATTTAAAGCAGACACACCCCATTTGTAAACATTTATAAAATCAAAATTTATGAAGATACATTTGACGATTAATGTAGAAATCAGATCTACATTGGATTCAAAGACTGTCATTGTACGCCCTCTAATGGACAAACCCAAGTAAAGTAGATAAGAAGGTTACTTAGAGCAAAAGTAAAATACTGCGGATGCCGGAATCTGGAATTACCTCAGAAAATGCTGGAAATCTCAGCAGGTCAGGCAGCATCTGTGGAGAGGAAGCAGAGTTAACGTTTCGGGTCGATGACCACTCTCCAGTTCTGACGAAGGGTCATCGAGCATTCCAACATTTCCTGAGGTTATTTAGAGCACTAGCTGTTGAATTCAGCAGCAATCAGCAACATACTCTGTCGCATGCAAATCTTTGTTGTATACATGTTCTCACCAATGTTCCCTTCAATTTTCTTTTGGCGTGCAGCCCATTTAAAATATCACACACAAGCTTTTTTTCCTATTTAAAAGCCGGTGAGCTGGCTGTGTGGGAGTTGCAGAGTGCTGCACGGCCGCGTAGCTTAAAGGGAGCATTGATTCTTACGTGGGGCAAAATTCCACGCTAGAAATGTTTCTGCCAGTAGCCTGACCTGCTGTGTGGTCAATATTTTGTCCCTTGGTGACAGTTTTCAACATTTTTTTGTGACAATGGAAGGAAGTTGCTGAAGTTATTGAAAAACTACTAGACTCATGAATGGCGGAGGGGATTCGTTCATCCAATTAAGTTTTCCACATTATAATCTCCAAATATTTAAGAGACCCTCAACGTAGAATCTTGGAATCTTACAACATAGAAGGAGGCCCTTTGCCCCCACAGAGGGAGACATCCGGGCACCATAGGCAGTGCACGGAAGAGCTACGAGGCTGATCCCTAAAGATAAATGGAAAAGGTAAATCCAGAATACTACTGTATATTCAATTGCGAGTGTACAGGTTAAGCGTCCGAAATTCTGAAAGTTGGAAAATTTCCGGAATCCAGACACCGGGCCGATCCGTGGCGGGGTCGTCCGGAAAATGTTCCAAAAGCTGAACCCGCTGCCGCCGGACTTCCCCCGCCTCCGACCCCCCTGACCTCCTCGGCTGCCGGACTCCCTCCCCCCCCCGATCGCCTCGGCCGCCCAACCTCCCCCCACCTGCCTCAGTCCCCCAACCCCCAGTCACCTGACCTCCCCCCTTTTGTGTTTATCTTCACACAAAGAGTGATCAACATTTGGAATGATAAGAGTAGCGAAGGTGTAAATCTTAAGAAAATAGTTAAATGCAGCATGGATAAACTAAGATGGGCCAAATGGTATTGCTCAACTAAGAAAGAAAGACTTGCATTTTTATTGTGCCTTTCACAACCTCAGGACATCCCAAAGCGCATTACAACCAATTAAGTAATTTTGAAGTGAAGTTACTGTTGTAATGTAGGAAATGTTGCTGTCAATTTGTGCACAGCAAGGTCTCACAAACAGCAACGCAATGATGAGCAGATAATCTGTTTTAGTGATGTTTGCTTGAGAGATAAATATTGGCAAGGACCCTCGGAGAACTCGCCTGCTCTTCTTCAAAATAATGACATGGGATCTTTTATATCCACCTAAAAGGACGGTTGTGGGCCTTGGTTTAACATTTCATCAGATAGATAGCACCTCCAACAGTGCAGCACTCCCTCAGTACTGGCATGACAGCCTAGATTAGGCACTCAAGTCTCTGGAGTGGCTCTTGAACTCACAACCTTCTGAATCAGAAGGAAGAGTGCTACCCACTGAGCCACAGCTAACACCTCTAATTATCTGGACCAGAAATCCCGGTCGGCTGCTTCCTGCGGGCGATCGGGTAAAAAACTTTTTTTTAAATGCGCACTTACCTTATCCTGCTGCTCACGCGAGTTCCCAGTCCCGAGGCCTCCTCTGACTATGTGTCGCAGTGCGTGCACGTCGGGACATGTGCAGGCCTGGAGCTGGAATCACATGACTCTGGGCAGCCAATCAGGTGCAGTATATTCTCATTCATAATAATCGGAACTCCATAAGTTGGAGTTCCCATTATGATGAATGAGAGAAAGCCCCCAAAACACACACAACCAATAATAAAAAATAGAAAAAATACACAACATATTTTAATTAGTTTAAATTAAAGTTATTTATGTATTTAATATATATTTTTCTGATTTTTAAAAAAGTTTTTTCAATTATGGTATAAAAAAAAATTACCGCAATGGGGAGGGTTTTTAAGCAATAAAATGTGTTTTTATAATTTTATTTTAAAATGTTTGTGTGTATTTTTAAACTCTTACGCCTGTAACAGTAGGCTATGTGCCTGCTTTTATCAGGCGCAAGAGTTTTGAGGACATTTGCTGGGCAAGATATGGGTAAATACCGCAATCTTGCCCTTGCAAATGTCCTCGCTCCAGAGATACGGAAGATCTGTCAAGCTCCAGCTTGACAGATCGAAAAAGCTGGTTTTCTGCGCATGCGCATTGTGCGCTGAAAACTGGCTTTTGCGATGCCTTCCCGGGTCCGTAGACACTCAGTACGGATCCAGGGAGGCCGGGATTTCTGTCCCATTATTTTCCAATTGCATATACTAAGGACATGAAAATATTGCCATACCCAGCAAGGCTCAGGAATGACCAAACCAGTTGTCAGCATCCGGTCAGATTCATTTGGAAGCTCTGGGAAATCTGATGGCCACCTATTTCAGTTCAGAGAATCTGAAGGTAAATACATGTATACTGGTCTGACTGATACTTATTCATTCATTAAAACAACCCCGTGCCCTCAGGAAACATTACAACTATAGAATGAAATGAAACATTAGCCATGGTTAAGCTTGTCTTTTTCATTTCACACCAGAACTGCTACCATTGATTAAACTTATTGTGGCCATATTTCTAATCAGAAATACTTGTAATAAACGGTCCTGTTGAACATAAGCAAAGAATGTGATATAAATGAATTTATTGTGTTATTTGCATAAATGAAATATACACCTACTGTGTGTTTTCCAGCAGATCTCACGTCAGAAATAGCAATAGTCAGAACATTGTTGTCCAAGACTTTATGTAACTCAGTCCTTGCAGCAATACTTGATGGATGTCAGAAAGGTAGATACTCATCTCAGATGTAGTGTTCAGTTCAGATTTGGAAATCTCAGATGAACGGTGGCCAGCCTCTCAGTGTGCATGCTGACTGTAACACAGTTCTACTTGTTATTATCTAGGCAGATCTCTGTATCTGCCACTCTCTCTGTTTAGGCATCAGGTCTGGGACATGTGGAACCACTCATTGGCTTCTCCAAAATAAGGTGGTGGAGGATTTACTTCCTCCATTATCTGAGAGTCTGTTGTTGTGTACGTAAATAACCACCATCAACAACGTCCCTCTAATAGACTAT
The DNA here is from genome assembly GCF_044704955.1 of Pristiophorus japonicus. Lineage (NCBI taxonomy): Eukaryota > Metazoa > Chordata > Chondrichthyes > Pristiophoridae > Pristiophorus > Pristiophorus japonicus. The sequence goes on from NC_091982.1 coordinate 109,593,026, forward strand.
TTTAGTTACACCCTTGTCGCCGTTTTGGAGCGTGGGCAGGACCCAGGTACAGAGGAGTAGGAAGGTCGGGGCGGATGAGTGGCAAGTGTATGTGGCGAGATGCGGTTAAAGTTTAAGGTTATAGGAGCGGCGAGAGATCGTGGCGAAGGTGCGACAGATGAGGGTATGGGGCCCAGAAGAGCCGAGGGCCTGGGGGTAGCATGGGCCAGCCCACACTGCGATGTGTGCGCGCACTAGGTCTGTGCAGCAGAGCAGGTCTCCAGTCGTCCTGGTTAATCCTTGCCACTGAACAAAGGCCTAGGTCTGTCAAGCCCGTGTGGTGGCTGATGTGCAACGGTCACCACACGTTAAAAAAATTCACGCACAGGCATCTTCCACCCCCTCAATTGGAGTTCAGGACTGGAACATCAGGTCCTTCATCGAAACACCTGTGAACTCGTGGAAGCAAGTCATCCTCGTTCGAGGGACCGACGACGACGACAATAAACAGACTAACTGAAACAGGAGTAATGAAACTAACTGTGTCCTTTATAGCAATTCCCAAAATGGTGACCAAAACCAGCATGTTTACAGCAGTGTGTGAATAGCATCCTCAGGGTCCTAATGCCTGTCTAGTGTCCTGTAATAAAAAACAGAGTATGAATACAACATCTGTCTGTTTTGTTAACTCACTACATTGTGCAAGGAAAGGCAGATTTGTCTCAGTGCTGGTTCTGGCAACTATTTACAATCGATGTTAATGACTTGGATGAAGAGACAGAGTGTAATGTAGCCAAGTTTGCTGATGATATGAAGATGGGTGGGAAAGTAAATTGTGAGGAGGACACAAAAAAAAAATCTTCAAAGGGATATAGACAGGCTAAGTGAGTGGGCAAAAATTTGGCAGATGGAGTGTAATGTGGGAAAGTGTGAAGTTATCCACTTTGGCAGAAAAAATAGAAAAGCAAATTATAAGTTAAATGGAGAAAAATTGCAAAGTGCTGCAATACAGAGGGACCTGTTTTATGTGCATGAAACATAAAAAGTTAGTAGGCAGGTACAGCAAATAATCAGGAAGGCAAATGGAATGTTGGCCTTTATTACAAGGGGGATAGAGTATAAAAGCAGAGAAGTCCTGCTACAACTGTACAGGGTATTGGTGAGGCCACACCTGGAGTACTGTGTGTAGTTTTGGTCTCCGTATTTAAGGAAGGATATACTTGCATTGGAGGCTGTTCAGAGAAGATTCATTAGGTTGATTCCGGAGATGAGGGGTTTGACTGATGAAGATCGGTTGAGTAAGTTGGGTCTATACTCATTGGAGTTCAGAAGAATGAGAGGTGATCTTATCGAAACATAAGATAATGAGAGCTCGATAAGTTGGATGCAGAGAGGATATTTCTACTCATAGGGGAAACTAAAACTAGGTGGGCATAGTCTCAGAATAAAGGGTCGCCCATTTAAAACTGATAGAGGAGCAATTTCTTTTCAAAGAGGGGGTTGGAAAAACTGTGGAATTCTCTGCCCCATAGAGCTGTGGAGGCTGGGTCATTGAATATATTTAAGGCGGAGATAGACAGATTTTTGAGCGATAAGGGAATAAAGGGTTATGGGGAGCAGGCAGGGTAGTGGACCAGAGTCCATGATCAGATCAGCCATGATCTTATTAAATGGCGGAGCAGGCTCGAGGGGTCAAATGGCCTTCTCCTGCTCCTATTTATGTTCTTATAATAGTGAGTTGTTGTCTTGCGTTTTGTGTGATGCAGTTCTGCTGTGATATCTGGGCAGTCCAGGATGCTCTGCAGAGAAGGAACAGAAGATTAAATAATATTTGGTTACTGCACAGGTAGAGTATGAGAATCCAAAATATTGCTTGTCTGTACCTACTATAGTTTGTATTAGGCCTAAAGTTGGACAATTTCTATCACAGACTTATTTCTGATGTTGTAAGGTGCAATGGGAAAGTATTAAGATACAAAAGCCAATTACCAGTTTTGTTGTCTGATACACCCATTTCGGCTTCTGTCACCCTTTAATACTTTTCAGACTAAACAAGTCCACATCAGCTTCTTTGGCTCATGTCAACACTTTGATCTCCAGCATCTCAACCATTTGTGTACCAAGAGTTTTCTGGTAGCGAGAGCTCTGATGTTAAATTAGAAGTGTGGGTTCACTGTGGAATTTCACAGGGTAACCCTCATTTACCTGTTTTGGGCAAGCTCCTGGAGTGCTTTCTGACTGCACATTGGAGCTGCTCGCCACTGAGGGGAGTGAGGAGTGGGGAAGGGAAGTGGTTAAATGGCCGCTGCTGCAGATTGCCACTGCTTGAACAAGGTTGATGGGGCAAGCAACCTCATGCAAAAAAAACTCCTACAGGACCAAATAAGTGGCAGCATGCACCAATATTGATTTGTTCCTCCACTGCGCCGCTTTACATTATCCTCCTACCTCCTTCACTTTGCGACTGGGTTTTCGCCACGATTTGACCTTCCACGGCGAAAACCCGGTCGGCAGGATCCTCGGTGACCTCTTTGCGCCGGTGCTTTCACGTACTGCTGGGCAGAGGAGCGCCGATGTGCAACGTCGCGGATTGAGTGTGTGTCGCACCTTCTGCTCTCTCAGGACCCGTACGCCGCGTCCACAATACCGACAGGGTCAAACCTGTCGGTGCAGCCCTGCCAGCAGCGGTAAGTATGAAGACCTGCAAAATGGCAAGTTAAACGGCTCAATTTTCCTATTTGCCGATTTTTGGCACCCAGGAGAATTAACGGCCAATTTTTTTTGTGCCCGATTGTGCTGAAAAAAAGTTGCAACTTTCGCCAAAGTAAAATTTCACTTTGGCGCTGCAGTACCCGAAGTTAAGTCTGGGGGATGAAGCTTCAAATGCGCGCCAAAAAGTCTCTGAGCATGTGCAACACTAGGCACTGTCTACGGAGATACGATGCAGAGGGATTTATGGCACTTGGATAACTTTGGGCGAAATGTGTACATTTGCTGCTGTGCACTAAACTATAGGACTGTCTCCGATACTCACCGGGCTCGAGACACAGGTCAGAGTGCTGGCCAGCAGGATCGCTCCCTCAGCCGGACAGAAACACAGGCGATCGGCGCTCAGCTTGGAAAGAAGCCCAGGTCGGGGTGGAATCCAAGCGCCGAGCTCCTGTGCTTGTGTCTGGCCGAGGGAGCAAACCTGCTGCCAGCCAGTTGGTACTCCTTCGACCTGTGCTTGGAGCCCCGTGCGCCGAGATTCTGTGGTGGGGTGGAGTCGCAATTTGCCTCCGCACATAATGTTTAGAATGTGAGAAAATTATGTGGAAAAAATTGAATTTCTAACATTCTGTGGGAAAAATTCACTGAGTTATTTTCCGAGTTCCCTCTGCAAAAATCATGTGTTTTAAATTGTCTTCCCTAGCTCCAAAAACTCAGAAATATACTCAGTGCCGATTTTCTTAAGTTAATGTAGGGTTTTTATGATCGATACTGTGCGGCGTCCTTAAAAAAAAATCGTGTTGTCGAAAATCGGTTAAAGGGCCAAAAACGGCGCGGAAATCAGTTTTCAACCAGACCTGCGGCAAAAAGTTTGCCGCACAAAAAATCGGGCGCTGACAGTCGCCGCCAGCGTAAAACTTTGAGAAAAGTTGCAAATACATGATTGCTCAAAAAAAATCAGCGGACACCAAAAAAACGACACCCAATGGTGGTGAAAATTGAGCCCAAAGTTTGTATTTTTAAATTATTTCTCAGCAATTTATTAGGGAAGGGTTTTTTTTTGAATGTTTTGTGAATGTTTTTTTGCAATGTTTTTTGTTTTTCCCCCCCTCCCAAGGCCTCTCTCGCAGCACTACCGGCCTTGGACTAAAGTTGCCGAAACTTGTGGTTTGCACCGTGAATCTTCGTGCCATGTCGACTTTACCGCCAAAGCGCAGACATAAAGGCCAAAAGTTATGCCTAAAAATGGTAGCACGGCGAAAACGGTAATTTTGGTGTAAAACTGCCGTTTTTGCTGAAAACCGAAAATCTAGCCCAATATGTTTTAAATGTAGGATATAATTGCGAGTTCTTTCCTTTTTTCTCCCTCTACTCCAGGATCATCCTGGGGAGCAAAGATAACGCCCAGCTTTTTTTCTCAATGACTAACCATTTCCTTAAGTCCCTTTTCTCTGCCCCTTCTGTCCTCACCTCCAAATACAATTGCACGAAGTGCATGGACTTCTTTGTCACTAAGGTGAAAACAATGTTGAACTAGTGCAGTACGGGATGCTGTCCTGCAGTTGAGATAGAGCTGAAGTTTATTCTTTGGTTCCTATACAACAGACCGTGCAATGCCTGACCTGGGTGTACTGGCTGTTCAAAATGAAGTATTTCCTTAGGGGTTGTGCCAGACTCTGCCATGACATCAGCAGAATGCACCAGAAAATACCAGGGACCCAGTTATGCCAGGCCTCCACCATTTCTGAAATTCTCCGTCCTGCTTTGTGGGGGCAGAACACGGTGGCAAGGGTCACCCGCCTCTGTTAAAACTGGAAGGGAGAGGGTACCGCTTTCTGATTTTAACATTTTAACCTCCCAACCAACCCAAACCAATTTTTAGGGGTTAAAATTACCCCCATTACTTCTTTACCTCTTGGATATCATATAGCCTGTGTACAAGAGCAATAAAACAGATCAAGGGAGACAAATAATATACAAAACATAGAATCATAGAACGGTACAGCTCAGAAGGCCATTCGGCCCATGGTGCTTGTGCCAGCTCTTTGGTAAACTTTTCTAATTAATCCCACTCCCTTGCTCTTTCCCCATAGTCCGGTAAATTTTTTCCCTGCAAGTATTTATCCAATTTTCTTTCGAATGCTAGTATTGAATCTGCTTCCAACACGCTTTAAGCAGTGCATTTCAGATCACAACTTGCTGTGTAAAAAAAATGTTTCCTCATGTTGCCTCTGGTTCTATTGCCAATCACCTTAAATCTGTGTCCACTGGTTACCGACCCTTCTGCCACTAGTATTTACTCTATCAAAACCATTCATAATTGTACCATTTAGTTCATATTGCCTCTCCTCAATCTTACGACCAAAATATATCACTTCCAACTTCTGTGTTAAATTTCATCTGTCATTTGTCTGCCCATTTTACTAGACTGTCTATGTGCTAAAGTCTGTTAATATCCTTGTTATTGTTTACTACATTTCTGAGTTTCGTATCATCTGCAGACTTTGAAATTAGGCCTTGTATACCCAAGTCCAGGTTATTAATATACATCAAATAGAGCAGTGGTCCTAATATTGACCCCCAGGGAACACCACTGTATACTTCCCTCCAGTCCGAAAAACAACTGTTCACCACTAATCTCTGCTTTCTATCCCTTTTCCAATGCTGTATCCATGTTGCCACGGTCTTTAATCCCATGGGCTTTAATTTTGCTAACATGTCTATTATGAGGTACTTTGTCAAATGCTTTTTGAAAGTCCATATATGCAACACCAACCGCACTACCAAACCTCAACTTTCTCGTTACTTCATCAAAGAACTCGATCAAATTAGTCAAACACGATTTGCCTTGAAAAAAATCCATGTTGACTTTCATTTATTAGCCCATATTTTTCCAAATGCCAATTAATTTTGTCCTAGATTATTGTCTCTAAAGGTTTCCCCCACCACTAATGTGTAGTTGCCGGGTGTATCCCTCTCCCCTCTTTGGGCTCAAGTTTTGGCCTGAGTTGCTCCTATTTTTTTGGAGCAACTAGTTTAGAATGGAGCATCTTAGAAATTGCAATTCTCAGCATTTAGTTTGCTCTAGTTCAAGTCAGTTAGAATAGTTTCATTTTAGAACAGATTCTTTTTCAAAAGGGGGCGTGTCCAGCCATTACGCCTGTTTTGCAAGTTTAGACAGTGAAAACTTACTCCAAACTAACTTAGAATGGAGTAAGTGTAGATTTTTGTACGCTCAGAAAAACCTTGCCTACTTAATTATAAATCAGGCACAGGGAACGAAAGATGGGGTGGCGGGGGGAAAGAGGGGAGTTTACAAACATTAAACACTTCACTTTTACAAATAAAGAGCCATCATCAATAATAAATTATAAATAAATCAATAATTCAACCAATAAAAAATAATATATAAAAAAATTAATAAATAAAACATTATTTCTACTCACCTACTGCACCGGGAGACCTCCTAGAGAGAGGAGAGGGGGGGGAGGTGGGCGAGAGAGAGAGCGGGAGGTGGGCGAGAGAGAGAGCGGGAGGTGGGCGAGAGAGAGAGCGGGAGGTGGGCGAGAGAGAGAGCGGGAGGTGGGCGAGAGAGAGAGCGGGAGGTGGGCGAGAGAGAGAGCGGGAGGTGGGCGAGAGAGAGAGCGGGAGGTGGGCGAGAGAGAGAGCGGGAGGTGGGCGAGAGAGAGAGCGGGAGGTGGGCGAGAGAGTGAGTGGGAGGTGGGCGAGAGAGAGAGTGGGAGGTGGGCGAGAGAGAGAGTGGGAGGTGGGCGAGAGAGAGAGTGGGAGGTGGGCGAGAGAGAGAGTGGGAGGTGGGCGAGAGAGAGAGTGGGAGGTGGGCGAGAGAGAGAGTGGGAGGTGGGCGAGAGAGAGAGACAAGGGTCGGGGGGGGGAGAGAGACAAGGGTCGGGGGGGGAGAGAGAAAAGGGTCGGGGGGGGGGGGAGAGAGACAAGGGTCGGGGGGGGAAAGAGAGTCAAGGGTCGGAGGGGGGAGAGAGACAAGGGTCGGGGGGGAGAGAGACAAGGGTCGGGGGGGGAAAGAGAGTCAAGGGTCGGGGGGGGAGAGAGACAAGGGTCGGGGGGGGGGGAGAGAGACAAGGGTCGGGGGGGGGAGAGAGACAAGGGTCGGGGGGGGGGGAGAGAGACAAGGGTCGGGGGGGGGAGAGAGACAAGGGTCGGGGGGGGAAAGAGAGTCAAGGGTCGGAGGGGGGAGAGAGACAAGGGTCGGGGGGGGGAGAAGAGAGACAAGGGTCGGGGGGGGGAGAGAGACAAGGGTCGGGGCGGGGGAGAGAGACAAGGGTCGGGGGGGGAGAGAGACAAGGGTCGGGGGGGGGGAGAGACAAGGGTCGGGGGGGGGGGAAAGAGAGACAAGGGTCGGGGGGGGAGAGAGACAAGGGTCGGGGGGGGGGAGAGAGACAAGGGTCGAGGGGGGGGGGAGAAGAGAGACAAGGGTCGAGGGGGGGGGAGAAGAGAGACAAGGGTCGGGGGGGGGAGAGAGACAAGGGTCGGGGCGGGGGAGAGAGACAAGGGTCGGGGGGGGGGGAGAGACAAGGGTCGGGGGGGGGAGAAAGACAAGGGTCGGGGGGGGAGAAAGACAAGGGTCGGGGGGGGGGAAGAGACAAGGGTCGGGGGGAGAGAGAGACAAGGGGGGGAGACAAGGGTCGGGGGGGGGAGAAAGACAAGGGTCGGGGGGGGGAAGAGACAAGGGTCGGGGGGGGGAAGAGACAAGGGTCGGGGGGGGGGAAAGAGAGACAAGGGTCGGGGGGGGGGGGGAGAGAGACAAGGGTCGGGGGGGGAGAGAGACAAGGGTCGGGGGGGAGGGAGACAAGGGTCGGGGGGGGGAGGGAGACAAGGATCGGGGGGGGGCAGAGAGACAAAAGGCTCGTGGGGGGGGGGGGAGAGAGACAAGGGTCGGGGGGGGAGGGAGACAAGGGTCGGGGGGGGCAGAGAGACACAAGGCTCGGGGGGGGGGGAGAGAGACAAGGGTCGGGGCGGGGGGGGGGGGGGAAGAGAGAGACAAGGGTCGGGGGGGGGGAGAGAGAGACAAGGGTCGGGGGGGGGGGGAGAGAGAGACAAGGGTCGGGGGGGGGAGAGAGAGACAAGGGTCGGGGGGGGGGGGAAGAGAGAGACAAGGGTCGGGGGGGGGAGAGAGACAAGGGTCGGGGGGGGGGGGAGAGAGACAAGGGTCGGGGGGGGGAGAGAGACAAGGGTCGGGGGGGGGAGAGAGACAAGGGTCGGGGGGGGGAGAGAGACAAGGGTCGGGGGGGGGAGAGAGACAAGGGTCGGGGGGGGGGAGAGAGACAAGGGTCGGGGGGGGGGAGAGAGACAAGGGTCGGGGGGGGGAGAGAGACAAGGGTCGGGGGCGGGGGGGGGTGGAGAAGAGAGACAAGGGTCGGGGGGGGGAAGAGAGACAAGGGTCGGGGCGGGGGAGAGAGACAAGGGCCGGGGGGGGAGAGAGACAAGGGTCGGGGGGGGGGGGAAGAGACAAGGGTCGGGGGGGGGAGAAGAGAGACAAGGGTCGGGGGGGGGAGAGAGACAAGGGTCGGGGGGGGGAGAAGAGAGACAAGGGTCGGGGGGGGGAGAGAGACAAGGGTCGGGGCGGGGGAGAGAGACAAGGGTCGGGGGGGGAGAGAGACAAGGGTCGGGGGGGGGGAGAGACAAGGGTCGGGGGGGGGGAGAAGAGAGACAAGGGTCGAGGGGGGGAGAGAGACAAGGGTCGAGGGGGGGAGAGAGACAAGGGTCGAGGGGAGGGCAGAGAGACACAAGGCTCGGGGGGGGGGGGGGAGAGAGACAAGGGTCGGGGGGGGGAGAGAGACAAGGGTCGGGGGGGGGAGAGAGAGACAAGGGTTGGGGGCGGGGGAGAGAGACAAGGGTCGGGGGGGGGAGAGAGACAAGGGTCGGGGGGGGGAGAGAGACAAGGGTCGGGGGGGGGAGAGAGACAAGGGTCGGGGGGGGGCAGAGAGACACAAGGCTCGGGGGGGGGCAGAGAGACACAAGGCTCGGGGGGGGGGGGAGAGAGACACAAGGCTCGGGGGCGGGGGAGAGAGACAAGGGTCGGGGGGGAGAGAGACAAGGGTCGGGGGGGGGCAGAGAGACACAAGGCTCGGGGGGGGGGGAAGAGAGACAAGGGTCGGGGGGGGGGGAAGAGAGAGACAAGGGTCGGGGGGGGGAGAGAGAGACAAGGGTCGGGGGGGGGAGAGAGAGACAAGGGTCGGGGGGGGGAAGAGAGACAAGGGTCGGGGGGGGGGAAGAGAGACAAGGGTCGGGGGGGGGAAGAGAGACAAGGGTCGGGGCGGGGGAAGAGAGACAAGGGTCGGGGGGGGGGGAAGAGAGACAAGGGTCGGGGGGGGAGAGAGACAAGGGTCGGGGGGGGGGCAGAGAGACACAAGGCTCGGGGGGGGGGGAGAGAGACAAGGGTCGGGTGGGGGTGGGAGAAGAGAGACAAGGGTCGGGGGCGGGGGGGGGGGGAGAGACAAGGGTCGGGGGGGGCAGAGAGACACAAGGCTCGGGGTGGGGGAGAGAGACAAGGGTCGGGTGGGGGGGGGGAGAAGAGAGACAAGGGTCGGGGGCGGGGGGGGGGGGGAGAGACAAGGGTCGGGGGGGAGGGAAGAGAGAGACAAGGGTCGGGGCGGGGGGGGGGGGGGAAGAGAGACAAGGGTCGGGGGGGGAGAGAGACAAGGGTCGGAGGGGGGAGAGAGACAAGGGTCGGAGGGGGGAGAGAGACAAGGGTCGGAGGGGGGAGAGAGACAGGGGCCGGGGGGGGTAAGAGAGTCAAGGGTCGGGGGGGGGGGGGAAAAGAGAGACAAGGGTCGGGTGGGGGGGAGAGAGACAAGGGTCGGGTGGGGGGGGCAGAGAGAGACAAGGCTCGGGGGGGGGGGGGGGGAGAGAGAGAGACAAGGGTCCGGGGGGGGGGGGGGGGAGAGACAAGGGTCGGGGGGGAGGGGGGAGAGACAAGGGTCGGGGGGGGGGCCAAAAGAGAGAGAGACAAGGGTCGGGGAGGGGGAAAGAGAGAGACAAAGGTGGGGGAGGAGAGAGACAAGGCGGGGGGGCGGAGGAGGAGAGAGGCAAGGGTGGAGGGAGAGAGAGACAAGGTTAGGGGCGAGGGGAGGGAGGTCCGAGTCCCGATCTTCGCCCGGTGAGCTCATTTGGCCAGGGTTCGTGTCAGGCCTCTCCCATGCAGTTTCGGGGGCCTGGAGCTACTGCACATGCGCGCGTACTCTAGCGCGCATGTGCAGAGGTCCCGGCACTGTTTTAACGCCGGGTCCTGGCTCCGACCCCTTGTGCTGCGCCACGCCGAGCATGAAGACATCCTGAGGAGACCGGAGAATCACAAGGTAAGTCTTCGCCGCCCTTTTTCTTCCAGAAAGTCTCCGCACCTTATCGAGATGCGACATTTTTCCAGAGGGCGGAAACTTGGGCCCAATGAAAGAGTGGTGTAACATTTGCAATCCTCCAGTCCCCTAGCACCACCCCCATATCCAAGGAAGATTGGACAATTGTGCCCTCCAGAGCCTCTGCAACTTCTCTCAGTAACCAAGGATGCATCCTATCCGGACTGAATGACTTTTCTATTTTGAGGGCTGCCAAACTTTTAAGTACATCCTCTTTATTTATTTTTATTCTATGCAATATTGCTACTGCCTCCTACATTACTCCTACATTGCTGCAATCTCTTCTCTCGTGAAGGGAGATGCAAAGTACTCAATTAGTATCTCAGCCTCCACAAGTAGATCCCATTTTTTGGTCTCTAATTGGTCCCAACCTTCCTTTGACTAACCTTTTATTGTTTATAAAAGTCTTTTGGGCTCCCTTTTATGGTAGATGCCAATCTAAGAACATAAGAATTATGAACAGGAGTGGGCCAAACGGCTCCTAAAGCCTGCTCTGCCATTGAATAAGATCATATCTGATCTTCGACCTCAACTCCACTTTCCACCTGATCTTCATATCCCTTGATTCTCAGAGTCCAAAAATCTATCTATCTCAACCTTGAATATATTCAACAATTCAGCATCCACAGCCCTTTGAGGTAGAGAATTCCAAAGATTCATAACCCTTTGAGTGAAAAAATTCCTTCTCATTTCAATGGCTGACCCCTTACTCTGAGACTATGGCCCCGAGTTCTAGACTCTCCAACCAGGGAAAACAACCTCTTAGCATCTACCCTCAATTTGTCCTCATAAGATAACCCGCTCATCCTAGGAATCAATCTAGTGAACCTTTGTTGCACCACCTCCAAGTATATCCTTCCTCAGACAAGGAGACCAAAACTGTGCACAGTACTCCAGGTGTGGTCTCACCAAAGCCCTGTACAATTGTAGCAAGATTTCCTTATTCTTTTATTCCAACCCCCTTGCAGTAAAGACCAACATGTCATTTGCCTTCCTTATTGCTTGCTGTATCTGCATGTTAACTTTGTGTTTCCTGTACGGGGACACCTAAATCTCTCTGAACACCCAACATTAAATACTTTCTCACCATTTAAAAAATATTCTATTTTTTAATTCTTCCTACCAAAGTGAAGAACCTCACATTTCCCCATATTATACTCCATCTGCCACCTTACTGCCCACTCACTAACTTAACCTGTCTCTCTATCCCTTTGCAGGGTCCTCCTTACAGCTTACTTTCCCACTAGTTATAGCTTGCCAACCTCAAAACCACCAGTTTATCCCGAGACTGTTTTCTGTCCGTTAACCAATCCTCTATGCATGCCAATATATTACCCCAACCCCATGAGCCCTTACCTTGCGTAACAACCTTTTGTGTGGCACATTATCGAATGCCTTTTGGAAATCCAAATATACTCCATCCACTGGTTCTCCATTATCTACCCTGTTAGTAACAGCCTCAAAAAGCTCCAAAAAAATTGTCAAACACGATTTCCCTTTCATAAAACCATGCTGACTCTGCTTAATCATATTATGATTTTCTAAGTGCCCTGTTGCCATTTTCTTAATAATGGATTCCAGCATTTTCCTGACAACGGATGTCAGAGTAACTGTAGTTCTCGGTCTTCTCTCTCCTTCCTTTCTTGAATAGCGGCGTTATATTTGCTACCTTCCAATCCACTCGGACCATTTTAGAATCTAGGGAATTTTGGAAGATCACAACCAATGCATCCACAATCTATGCAGTCACCTCTTTTAGAACCCCAAGATATAGACCATCAGGTCCAGGGGATTTGTCGGCTTTTAGTCCCATTAGTTTCTCAAGTACTTTTTTTCTCCTGATCTTAATTACTTATGCTTGCCAATTTGGTTTGCCCTAATATAACCTATTCTCATTCGCTCTCTCTTTGCCCCTTTTATTCCCTCTTTTAGATTTCCTCTGTACTTTCTATATTCAACTTGGTTCGCTACTGTATTATTAACCTTACAATTGTCTCATTTTAACTTCTATATCTTTCGTCATCCAGGGAGCTCTAGCTTTGGATGCCTTTACTTTTTCCGTTGTGGGAATGTGTCTGCTCTGTACCCAAACTAGCTCCTCTTTCAAGGCCTCTCATTGTTCAATTACTATTTTGCCTACTAATTTTTGATTCCAATCCACCAGATCCCTTTTCAAATCAGATCTATAGATTTCTTTATAAAAAGAACTTCAAATTCATGTGAAATCAACAACTTTTTACAGGCACAATGACACCTTTTAATATTGGGGATTTATTTAATTTGCAACAGTACTGTGCCAGATTGATCATTTGAGTGCGCTGAGCATATAAGATTATGAAACCATGCACCCTAGTTTCTATTAAATTTGCAACTTTACTTAGCTTAGACATTTTTAGTGCATGAAAATCACAAAAATGGAAAGGTGCTATCTGATAGTAATAATTATTGTAACAATTAACTTGTTTCAATTAATGTTGTACGTATGGGAGTTTAAATGCATCTTGCCAGCCTTTATTGTACTTCTTATTTCAAAAACAAATACAAAACAATAGAATGCAAGAGAATAATTAATATAATTTGCATCCTAGAAAGTGCAAATCTATCTGAGAATTGAAAATACAAGTTATTAATTTGCACAAACATTCCCATTCTAGGAAATTCCAATAATACTCAATGTATTTGAACATTGAAAAATGTCCATTGCATCATTTACACAAGTCAGGCTCTACTTAAACTATTAATGCCCCTGGTTCATGGAGGGTAAAATGTATCAGGATGCCTGTTCCTGATTGATGCCCCATGGCCCCATGCTGGAAAGTGTACGTACATGGACAATATGTTAGGATAGTATCAGGCACAACTGTGAAGACCCGAATGCCAGAATAACCTGCCAATCTTCACTGCCTAGACTTTCACAAGAAAAATAGTGTTAGTAACACACCAGACAGCCACCAGCATCTGTGGAAGCATTCCCCGAGAATCACTGCCTGTTGCAGACAAGAATGGAGAAAAGGGGAAAAGTGGCAAAAAAAGCTAGAAAAGAATTTTTAAATCTCGAGAAAGTGACAGCATCAAGACATTGAAAAGCAAGTATGAAATAATTTAAATGCACCGCACAGCTATCCCATTGTTATTCCATCAGTGTGTTTCAGTGTCAGAACAACAATTCTGTCCTGCATCATTGAGCAGTCCATTCACCATTGTATTGTCCAGTGTGGTGTCTTGTCTGACAGATTACCACATTCGTGGAAATAATATGTGCTGAATTTTGAACAGTTCTACTCTTTTTTTTTCCCCTTCAAATCCCTCCATGGTCTCTCATCTCCCTATCTCGTTAACCTCCTCCAACCCTACAACCTTTCGAGAAATCTGCACTCGTCCAATTCTGGCCTCTTGATCATCCCCAAATGTAATCGCTCCACCATTGGCAATTGTGTCTTCAACCACCAACGCCCGAAGCTGTGAAATTCCCTCCCTAAACCTCTTTGCCTCTCAACTTTTCTTTCCTCCTTTAAGACACTCCTTAAAACTTCTCTCTTTCTGCCTAAATATCTCATGTGGCTTGATCGGAACAGTGTCAGCTGTAGCTCAGTGCGTCGCACTCTCGCCTCTGAGTCAGAAGGTTGTGGGGTTCACATCCCATCCTGGAGCATATAAATCTAAGTTGACACTCTAGTGGAATGCACTGTTGGAGGTGCCGTCTGTCTGACTAGACGTTAGAGCAGACAGGGCCTCAGTTTCTCAGGTGGACGTAAAAGATCCCATGGCATTATTTCGAAGAGCAGGAGAGTTATCCCCGGTGTACTGGCCAATATTTATCCCCCAATCAAATGTAACAAAAACAGATTATCTGCTCATTATCACATTGTAAGAGTTTAATGTGCGCAAATTGGCTGCCGTGTTTCCTACATTACAACAGTGACTATACTTGAAAAATACTTCATTGGCTTGGCTGTAAAGCGCTTTGAGACGGCCAGTGGTCGTGAAAGGTGCTATAAGGACACAAGAATTAGGAACAAGAGTAGGCCATCTAGCCCCTCAAGCCTGCTCCGCCATTCAACAAGATCATGGCTGATCTGGCCGTGGACTCAGCTCCACTTACCCGCCCGCTCCCCATTACCCTTAATTCCCTTATTGCTTAAAAATCTATCTGTGATTTGAATAGATTCAATGAGCTAGCCTCAACTGGTTCCTTGGGCAGAGAATTCCACAGATTCACAACCCTCTGGGAGAAGAAATTCCTTCTCAACTCGGTTTTAAATTGGCTCCCCCGTATTTTGAGGCTGTGCCCCCTAGTTCTGGTCTCCCCGACCAGTGGAAACAACCTCTCTGCCTCAATCTTGTTTATCCCTTTCATTATTTTAAATGTTTCTATAAGATCACCCCTCATCCTTCTGAACTCCAACAAGTAAAGACCCAGTCTACTCAATCTATCATCATAAGGTAACCCCCTCATCTCCGGAATCAGCCGAGTCAAACGTCTCTGTAAACCCCTCCAAAGCTAGTATATCCTTCCTTAAGTAAGATGACCAAAACTGCACGCAGTACTCCAGGTGCAGCCTCACCAATACCCTATACAGTTGCAGAAGGACCTCCCTGTTTTTGTACTCCATCCCTCTCGCAATGAAGGCCAACATTCCATTCGCCTTCCTGATTACCTGCTGCACCTACAAACTAACTTTTTGGGATTCATGCACAAGGACTCCCAGGTCCCTCTGCACCGCAGCATGTTGTAATTTCTCCCCATTCAAATAATATTCCCTTTTACTGTTTTTTTTCCCCCAAGGTGGATGACCTCACAATTTACGACATTGTATTCCATCTGCCAAACCTTAGCCCATTCGCTTAACCTATCTAAATCTCTTTGCAGCCTCTGTGTCCTCTACACAACCCGCTTTCCCACTAATCTTTGTGTCATCTGCAAATTTTGTTACACTGCACTCCGACCCCTCTTCCAGGTCATCTATGTATATTGTAAACAGTTGTGGTCCCAGCACCGATCCCTGTGACACACCACTAACCACCGATTTCCAATCCGAAAAGGACCCATTTATCCCGACTCTCTGCTTTCTGTTAGCCAGCCAATTCTCTATCCATGCTAATACATTTCCACTGACTCCGCGTACCTTTATCTTCTGCAGTAACCTTTTGTGTGGCACCTTATCGAATGTCTTTTGAAAATCTAAATACACCACATCCATCGGTACACCTCTATCCACCATGCTCGTTATATCCTCAAAGAATTCCAGTAAATTAGTTAAACATGATTTCCCCTTCATGAATCCATGCTGCGTCTGCTTGATTGCACTATTCCTATCTCGATGTCCCGCTATTTCTTCCTTAATGATAGGTTCAAGCATTTTCCCCACTACAGATGTTAAACTAACCAGCCTTTTGTCTGCCCCCTTTTTTAAACAGAGGCGTTACATTCGCTGCTTTCCAATCCGCTGGTACCTCCCCAGAGTTCAGAGAATTTTGGTAGATTATAACGAATGCATCTGCTATAACTTCCGCCATCTCTTTTAATACTCTGGGATGCATTTCATCAGGACCAGGGGACTTGTCTACCTTGAGTCCCATTAGCCTGTCCAGCACTACCTCCCTAGTGATAGTGATTGTCTCAAGGTCCTCCCTTCCCACATTCCTGTGAGCAGCAATTTCTGGCATGGTTTTTGTGTCTTCCACTGTGAAGACCGAAGCAAAATAATTGTTTAAGGTCTCAGCCATTTCCACATTTCCCATTATTAAATCCCCCTTCTCATCTTCTAAGGGACCAATATTTACTTTAGTCACTCTTTTCCGTTTTATATATCTGTAAAAGCTTTTACGAACGATTTTTATGTTTTGCGCAAGTTTACCTTCGTAATCTATCTTTCCTTTCTTTATTGCTTTCTTAGCCATTCTTTGCTGTTGTTTAAAATTTTCCCAATCTTCTATTTTCCCACTAACCTTGGCCACCTTATACGCATTGGTTTTTAATTTGATACTCTCCTTTATTTCCTTGGTTATCCACGGCTGGTTATCCCTTCTCTTACCGCCCTTCTTTTTCACTGGAATATATTTTTGTTGAGCACTATGAAAGAGCTCCTTAAAAGTCCTCCACCGTTTAGTCTATGTTTCCAGTCTACTTTAGCCAACTCTGCCCTCATCCCACTGTAGTCCCCTTTGTTTAAGCATAGTACGCTCGTTTGAGACACTACTTCCTCACCCTCAATCTGTATTACAAATTCAACCATATTGTGATCACTCATTCCGAGAGGATCTTTTACTAGGAGATCGTTTATTATTCCTGTCTCATTACACAGAACCAGATCTAAGATCGCTTGCTCCCTTATAGGTTCTGTAACATACTGTTCTAAGAAACAATCCCGTATGCATTCTATGAATTCCTCCTCCAGGCTACCCCGTGCGATTTGATTTGACCAATCGATATGTAGGTTAAAATCCCCCATGATTACTGCCGTTCCTTTTTCACATGCATCCATTATTCCCTTGATTATTGCCCGCCCCACCGTGAAGTTATTATTTGGGGGCCTATAAACTACGCCCACTAGTTACTTTTTCCCCTTACTATCTCTAATCTCCACCCACAATGATTCAACATTTTGTTCATTAGAACCAATATCATCTCTCACAACTGATATCATCCTTTATTAACAGAGCTACCCCACCTCCTTTCCCTTCTTGTCTATCTTTCCGAATCGTCAGATACCCCTGTATGTTTAATTCCCAGTCTTGGCCACCCTGCAACCATGTTTCTGTAATGGCCACCAAATCATACCCATTTGTAATGATTTGTGCCATCAACTCATTTACTTTATTTCGAATGCTGCGTGCGTTTAGGTAGAATGTTTTAATACTAGTTTTTAAACCATGATTTTTAGTTTTGACCCCTCCTGCAGCCCCTTTACATTCAGTGGCCCTTTTTGTTTTTTGCCTTGGGTTTCTCTGCCCTCCACTTTTACTCATCTCCTTTCTGTCTTTTGCTTTTGTCTCTTTTTTGTTTCCCTCTGTCTCCCTGCATTGGTTCCCATCCCCCTGCCATATTAGTTTAACTCCTCCCCAACAGCACTAGCAAACACTCCCCTGAGGACATTGGTTCCGGTCCTGCCGAGGTGCAGACCGTCCAGTTTGTACTGGTCCCACCTCCCCCAGAACCGACTCCAATGCCCCAGGAATTTGAATCCCTCCCTGCTGCACCACGGCTCAAGCCACGTATTCATCTGAGCTATCCTGCAATTCCTACTCTGACTAGCACGTGGCACTGGTAGCAATCCTGAGATTACTACTTTTGAGGTCCTACGTTTTAATTTAGCTCCTAGCTCCTTAAATTCGTTTCTTAGGACCTCATCCCTTTTTTTATCTATATCGTTGGTACCAATGTGCACCACGACAACTGGCTGTTCACCCTCCCTTTTCAGAATGTCCTGCACCCGCTCCGACACATCCTTGACCCTTGCATCAGGGAGGCAACATACTATCCTGGAGTTTCGGTTGCATCCGCAGAAACGCCCATCTATTCCCCTTACAATCGAATCCCCTATCACTATCGCTCTCCCACTCTTTTTCCTGCCCTCCATGAACTTGGCTGCTGCTGCCCTCCCCTGATGAGTCATCCCCCTCAACAGTACTCAAAGCGGTGTATCTGTTTTGCAGGGGGATGACCGCAGGGGACCCCTGCACTACCTTTCTTGCACTGCTCTTCCTGCTGGTCTTCCATTTCCTAGCTGGCTGTGGATCCTTCACCTGCGGTAAGACCAACTCGCTACACGTGCTACTCACGTCATTCTCAGCATCGTGGATGCTCCAGAGTGAATCCACCCTCAGCTCCAATTCCGCAACACGGTCTGTCAGGAGCTGGAGGCGGATACACTTCCCGCACACGTAGTCGTCAGGGACACCGGAAGTGTTCCTGAGTTCCCACATGGTACAGGAGGGGCATATCACGTGACCGAGCTCTCCTGCCATGACTTAACCCTAAGATACACTTAAATTGGCAACAACAATGCTAAAGTTTACTCACTGTTATCGAAGAGAAAAAAGAAAAACTACTCACCAATCACCAGCCAATCACTTACGCCCTTGGCTGTGACGTCACCTTTGTTACTTTCTACTTCTTTTTTGCCTTCTCCTTGTAGCTGCACCGACACGCCTCAGCGACGTACCTCCTCACACTGCTCCCGACTGCCGCTGCATTGGGCCTTTATAGGCCTCTCGCCGACCCTGGAACTCACGCCTCAGCGATGCACCTCCTCACGCTGCTCCCGACTGCCGAATATTAATGCAAATGTTTTTTGAGGTGTCAAATATTGTTAGATAACACTCCTGTGAACTGCCTTGGGATGCTTTACTACATTAAAGGTGCTAAATAAGTACAAGTTGCTGTTTGGACGGATATCTGCTAGAAACTGATTAAATACTGGCCATAGCAAACAATCCAACTACTCAGTGGGTAGCAGTCCTGCCTCGGAGTCAGAAGGTTCGGAGGTCATGTCCCACTCCAGTGACTTGAGCATATCATCTAAGCTGGCCCTTCAGAGTAATACTGGAGGGAGCACTGCACTGTCGGAGGTGCTGTCTTAAAGATAAGATGTTAAACCATCTGTCTGCCCGCCCATGTTTTTTTAATTTATTCTTTCATGGGATGTAAATGTCGCTGGCAAGGCCAGCATTTATTGGCCATCCCGAATTGCCCTCGAGAGGGTAGTGGTGAGCCACCTTCTTGAACTGCTGCAGTCCGTGTGGTGAAGGTACTCTCACAGTGCTGTTAGAGAGGGAGTTCCAGGATTTTGATCCAGCGACAATACAGGAACGGCCGATACACTTCCAAGTCAGGATGGTGTGCGACTTGGAGGGGAACTTGGAGGTGATGATGTTCCCATGCGCCTGCTGCCCTTGTTCTTCTAGGTGGTAGATGTCGCGTGTTGGGAAGGTGCTGCCCAAGAAGCCGTGGCGAAATCGCTGCAGTGCATCTTGTAGATGGTACACATGGCAGCCACAGTGTGCTGGTGGTGGAGGGAGTGAATGTCTAAAGTGGTGGATGGGCTGTGGGCTGCTTTGTGCTGAATCAAGTGGGCTACTTTGTGCTGAATGTAAAGAATCTCGAGTGTTGTTGGAGCAGCACTCATCCAGGCAAGTGGAGAGTATTCCATCACACTCCTGACTTGTGCCTTGTAGATGGTGGAATGGCTTTAGGGAGTCAGGAGGGGAGACGCTCGCTGCCAAATACCCAGCCTCTGACCTGCTCTTGTTGCCATAGTATTTATGTGGCTGGTACAATTAAGTTTCTGGTCAATGGTGACCGCCCCCCCCCCCCACCCCCCAAGGACTTTGATGGTGGGGGATTCGGCAATGGTAATACCGTTAAATGTCAAGGGGCGGTGGTTAGACTCTTGCTTGTTGGAGATAGTCATTGCCTGGCACTTATGTTACTTGCCACTTATCAGCCCAAGCCTGAAAGTTGTCCAGGTATTGCTGCATGTGGGCATGGACAGTTTAATTATCTGAGGAGTTGCGAATGGCATTGAACACTGTGCAATTATCAGCGAACATCCCCACTTCTGACCTTATGATGGAGGGAAGGTCATTGATGAAGCAGCTGAAAATGGTTGGGCCTAGGACACTGCCCTGAGGAACTCCTGCAGCTATGTCCTGGGGCTGGGATGATCGACCTCAAACCACCACAACCATCTGCTTTTGTGCGAGATATGACTCCAGCCAGTGGTGCGTTTTCTCTCCGATTCCTATTGACTTCAGTTTTACCAGGACTCCTTGATGCCACACTCGGTCAAATGCTGCCTTGAAGTGAAGGGCAGTCACTCTCACCTCACCTCTGGAATTCAGCTCTTTTGTCCATGTTTGGACCAAGGTGGTAATGAGGTCTGGAGCAGAGTGGTCCTCGCAGAACCCAAACTGAGCAGGTTATTGGTGAGTAAGTGCCGCTTGATAGCACTATCGATGACACCTTCAATCTCTTTGCCGATGATTGAGAGTAGACTGATGGGCCGGTAATTGGCTGGATTGGATTTGTCCTGCTTTTTGTGGACAGGACATACCTGGGTAGTTTTCGACATTGTCGGAGAGATGCCAGTGTTGTAGCTGTCCTGGAACAGCTTGGCTAGAGGTGCCGCAAGTTCTGGAGTACAAGTCTTCAGCACAATAGCCGGGATGTTGTCGGGGCCCATAGCCTTTGTTGTGTCCAGTGCATTCAGCCATTGTTTGATATCACATGGAGCGAATCGAATTGGCTGAAGACTGGCTTCCGTGATGGTGGAGATTTCAGGAGGAGGCCAATATGGATCATCCACTTGGCATTTCTGGCTGAAGATGGTTGCAAATACTTCAGCCTTGTCTTTGCACTCACATTCTGGGCTCCATAATCAGTGAGGATGGGGATATTCATGAGGCCTCCTCCTCCTGTTAGTTGTTTAATGGTCCACCACCATTCATGACTGGATGTGGCAGGACTGCAGAGTTTTGATCTGGTCCGTTTATTGTGGGATCACTTAGCTCTATCTATAGCACATTGCTTCTACCTTTTTAACATGCATGTAGTCCTATGTTGCAGCTTCCCCAGGTTGACATCTCATTTTTAGGTATGCCTGGTGCTGGTCCTGGCATGCTCTTCTGCATTCCTTATTGAACAAGGGTTGGTCCCCTCGCTTGATGATAATGGTGGAGTGAGGGATATGCCAGGCCATGAGGTTACAGATTGTGAGTGAATACTAATTCTGCTGCTGCTGATGTCCCATAGTGCCTCATGGATGCCCAGTTTTGGGCTGCTAGATCTGTTCTGAATCTATCCCATTTTGCACAGTGGTAGTACCACACAACATGGAGGGTGTCCTCAGTGTGAAGACGGGACTTTGTCTCCACAATGACTGTGCGCTGGTCACTGCTACATGTGTGCTGGTCACTGCTACCAATGCTGTCATGGACAGATGCATCTGCAACAGGTAGATTGGTGAGGAAGAGGTCAATTAGGTTTATCTCTTGTGTTGGTTCTCTCATCACCTGTCGCAGACGCAGTCTGGCAGATATGTCCTTCAGGACTCAGCCAGCAGTGGTGCTACTGAGCCACTTTTGGTGATGGACATTGAAGTCCCCCACCCAGAGTGCATTATGTTCCCTTGCTACTCTCAGTGCTTCTTCCAAGTGGTGTTCAACATGGAGGAGTACTGATTCATCAGCTGAGTGAGGGCGTGAGGTTTCCTTGGCCATGATTGATTTGAAGCCATGTGACTTCATGGGGTCCGAAGTCAATTTTGAGGACTCACTCCCGACTGTATATCACTGTGCCACCACCCCTGGCAGGACAGACCCAGGGCTGGTGATGGAGGAGTCTGGGACATTGGCTGAAAGGTATGATTCTGTGAGTATGACTATATCAGGCTGTTTGCTTGACTAGTCTGTGGGACTTCTCTCCCAATTTTGGCACAAGTCCCCAGATGTTGTTGAGGAGGACTTTGCAGGCTCGAATGGGCTGGGTGTGCCGTTGTTATGTCCGAAGCCGGTGCCGAGGTCGATACTGGGTGGTCCATCTGGTTTTATTATTCTTATTGTCTCTCGTAGCAGTTTTTTAGGCCATTTCAGAGGGCAGTTAAGAATCAACCATGTTGCTGTTGGTCTGTAGCCACATATAGGCCAGACGAGGGGAGGATGGCAGATTTCCATCCCGAAAGGACATTAGGTAACCAGATGGGTTGTTACGACAATCTGGTAGTTTCATGGACACCATTACTGATACTAGCTTTTTATTCCATATTTATTTAATTAACTGAAAAATTTCACAGCTGCCGTGGTAGGATTTGAACTCACGTCCCTGGATTATTAGTGCAGGCCTCTGGATTACTAGATCAGTAACCAAACAACTATGCCACCGCTCCTTGTGGAATAAAAGTTCCCATAGCGTATTGGAAAAAGAGCTGGGGAGTTCTTCCGGTGTCCTGTCATTTACACACAAATTTATTCTTTAACCAACACATAAAACAGATAACCTGGTCATTTATGTCATTACTGTTCTTTTGCAAACTAGTGCCTAATATATATGTTTTGAGAGTGAAACAATCTACAACTGCTTAATCAGCTTCTAGCTCACAACTCTTTTAAATAATGTATGTCATTACTGTTCCTGAGAGCTTTATGTGCACAAATTGGATTGTGCATTTCCTACATTACAAGAGTGCCTGCTCTTCAGAAGTACTTAATTGATTATAAAGAGCTTTGGGGTGTCCCGGGATTGTGAAACGCGCTACATAAGTGCAAGCCTTTGTGTGTGTAAATGACAGGATCAGATTGGCCGCCCATTTTACACCCCATCTGATACTTTTCCTGTGAAGAAAGTAAAATTGGGTCCACCGATCTGATCCTGTCAGTAACGTGCAGGGTGGCTTGGGTTAAAATTACTGCTAACATATATATTTAAGCTAAACATCCTAATGTAGAATAACTGAAGACAATGAAGAAAGAAAGAACTTGCTTTGATTATAGTGCCTTACTAAATCTCTTGCAAACATTTCAAAGAGTTTCATGTACATTTAACTATTTGAAGTGCAGTCACCGTTTTTATGTAGACAAATAAGGCAGCAACATCTCACAGATGGCACGGAGATGAAGAACACACATAATAGGAGGAGTAGGCCACCTGGCCCCTCGAGCCTGCTCCGCCATTCAATAAGATCTGATCTTGGCCTCAATTCCACTTCCCTGCCCATTCCCCATAACCCTCGACTCCCTTGTCATTCAAAAATCTGTCTATATACACCAGTTAGAAAGGAGGAAAGCAACCAACGAATCAAGTGAGCAGGTTCTCTTTGAGAAATGGTCATTTGTGCCCTCAGGCTTCATGGTTTTTTCAGGATCAAACTTTTAGAAATCATGTTTAATGGTTTTGTCTGGGATTCATTTTGCATCAACAAAACTATTGGCAACTGATCTTGGATATCAAATCACTTTGCAGCCAATATGCACCTGGATTTTCCAATGGGGCTGCGTTTCCAGTGGGCAGGACTTCTGACTGCCCCAGAAATGCCCCCCTTGACCTGGCTATATTGCTGGCCCAGGTAATTTGAATGTGGGAAGGCATCATGCCAGACAGGGGGCACGGACTTAATGTGAAAGGCTTCAGGCCCAACTGCAATAGGAGGGAGAGGCAGCTGCTGAGGTGCCTGCAAATTATTAATCTTCCTGATGTTGATCAGGTCTGAGCACAGCCATGCTCTAAGAGCGCTGCATAAATCTCCTGCTCTATCGACTTACAATGCTGGTCACCAAGGCCGAACAGGTGCCCCATAGTGGCCAATCGAGGAAAACATTGGGAAATACAGTGTAGGCAACTGTGGCTTCATTAAATTTGCACACACTGCCGACATATCGACTGGAGAATTTTATTCTGCAGGGTCCACTCACTAGGAAAGGGGGGGGGGGCGGGGGAGGGAAGAAGTGGGAGTGGGTAGATGTGGGATGTAGTGGAGTGAGCGAGTTCCTGCCCATGCTTGCCAAAGTAGAATTGGTGTTGCCAATATAGATGCAAGTGGATAATATAGCCAATGGTCATTATCTCATTGCTGTTTGTGGGACCCAGCTGTGAGCAAATAGGCTGTTGCATTTCTTACATTAACAGTGACTACACTTCAAAAGTGCTCTGTGTAATGTGCTTTGGGATGTCCAGAATAACATTCCCTATAAGCTGCATGGCAGTCCAGGGCCAGCTTTTGCAATGATGTGAACGGCCACGCAGACCCTGAAAGGGGCTGTGCACTCAACAAAAAATGACATGGTCCAGAAGTCATGAAAGGCACTGTATAAATGCAAGTCTTTCTTTCATTTCTTTCAAAAAATACTTCATTTGGTTGTAAAGCCCTTTGAGGCATATGAATATACGAACTATGATGGACAGGTAAAGACTCTCTGGTCCATCCAGCTTGTCGCACACAATTTCAGTACCTTGTGTATCACAATATACACTCCTCACCTCACCCAAAACCATGTGATCTCCTGGGAGAGGTGAAAAACCAAATAAAAAGCCCAGACCAATTAGGGGGAAAAAAATCTGTGAAATTCCTCTCTGACACATCTAGGTGATCAAAACTAAATCAGATCATTTCCGTGGCCCTGAATTCCCTACTTTTTGTAGAATGTGATGCCCGCCCCAACCAGAAACAGATGCAGCACAAGACAGCAGCCTGTTCCCGAGGTCCACTATTTTCTGGGAAAAGAACCACCTCCTGACATCTAACTTAGATCTGGCCTTATGCAACTTAAATTTGTGACCCCCTGGTCCTCCCGAACCTATAATTGGAACAAACTGGAACACAATCTATTCCCTTCATCATCTTATAAACCTTAATCAGATCGCCCCCAAGTCTATGCTTCTTTAAAGTGTAGAGTCCCAACTCTTTTAGCCTATCATGATAATAGAGATGCTTAATACTGGGAATTAGTCTCATAACCTTTCTCTGCACCCTTTCTAAAGCATCAAAATCACTCACCATATAAGGAGACCAAATATGGATACAGTATTTCAAGTGAGGCCTGACTAAGATCGTGTACAAGGACAAACTAGTATGCCTCATCTTGTACTCAATTCTCCTATGAGTGGACCCTTATTTGCTCGCGCTATCACTTCACAGCATTGCTCATATACTTTTAGAGATGAATGCACTAGAATACCCAGATCTCTAACTTTTGCCACCTTCTTCAATGATTTTCCCTGAGGGTGTATAAATGTTGAGCATTTGCCCTGCTCACATGTATAACACTGAACTTATCCAAATTAAACATCATTTGCCAGTCTTGAGCCCAACCTCCTAACACATTATTAATATCTGCCTGAAGCAGATGAGCACAGGTCTTCGTATCATCTCCAAATTTGTAAATTGTCCCAACACCTACATCCAGATCATTCATAAAAATAGTAAATAGCAACGGCTCCAACACTGATCCCAGTGCGACACCACTGGTGACCGGTCTCCAAACAGATCCAAATCCATCTATAAATACTTTCTGCCTACATCCTGTTAGTCAATATATTACCACCAATACCAGAGGCTTCGATCTTAGAGAAGCCTCTTGTGCAATACCTTATCAAAAAGCTTTGGGGATGTCTTTATTATCTTTTTAGCATTGAAAGAGTGTTTGAATCATACAGTTTGCAGCTGATCTCAGATTTGTACATCTGTTTGGATTGTTGACAGAATCTTTTCATAATGGGAATTAGCAAGGCTGCATAATTCTGGTACCTTTCCCAGAACGAAGATGGCATCTGAATTTGTATGATGCCATACGAGGCCATTCTCCCCAATGATATTCAAGAATATGAGGGCTTGCAAAAATGGAATGCAGTACCTCAATGCATATCTGTTTAGCAAGGCTTTGTTTTCACAAGACTTAGTGCATTGATGTGTGAACCATTTTACTACTCATGAACAAAATTTAGCCCTATAGTTTTGATTTTCAAAAATAAAAAGACAGTGGTATCATGTCAGTTACCTCAAAGTTGCTGGTGGCATTTTGCTGGTATGGACAGCTGCCTGGCGGCTGCACAACAATTCTGTTGGGAATGTTTGCCATGCTGAAAATTTCTGGATTGTGGTCTCTCTATAGGGCACAGAAATTCTGTACATTATCAGTGAGAACAAAAAAAAACACTAATCTAATGAGCCACATGGTAAGGTAGTGCCACAATTGTGCAGCTAACACCAGTTAGAGTGGAGTAATGCTTTAAATATTGCTTATTGAATCATGGAGAAATGACCACTAGCAAACAAAGTGGTAAACCGAAGCAAACATATTTCAACTGGTCTTTGTCCCATCATTTTTGGGGTAATCTCCCATTTTTGATGAGGATATTTTTAAAAAAGGAGGGAGAGAGAAAGCAGGGAATTATAGACCGGTCAGCCTGACCTCAGTAGTGGGTAAAATGATGGAATCAATTATTAAGGATGTCATAGCAGCGCATTTGGAAAATGGTGACATGATAGGTCCAAGTCAGCATGGATTTGTAAAAGGGAGATCATGCTTGACAAATCTTCTGGAATTTTTTGAGGATGTTTCCAATAAAGTGGACAAAGGAGTACCAGTTGATGTGGTATATTTGGACTTTCAGAAGGCTTTCGACAAGGTCCCACACAGGAGATTAATGTGCAAAGTTAAAGCACATGGGATTGGGGGTAGTGTGCTGACGTGGATTGAGAACTGGTTGTCAGACAGGAAGCAAAGAGTAGGAGTAAATGGGTACTTTTCGGAATGGCAGGCAGTGACTAGTGGGGTACCGCAGGGTTTGTGCTGGGGCCCCAGCTGTTTACATTGTACATTAATGATTTAGACGAGGGGATTAAATGTAGTATCTCCAAATTTGCGGATGACACTAAGTTGGGTGGCAGTGTGAGCTGCGAGGAGGATGCTATGAGGCTACAGAGTGACTTGGATAGGTTAGGTGAGTGGGCAAATGCGTGGCAGATGAAGTATAATGTGGATAAATGTGAGGTTATCCACTTTGGTGGTAAAAACAGAGAGACAGACTATTATCTGAATGGTGACAGATTAGGAAAAGGGAAGGTGCAACGAGACCTGGGTGTCATGGTACATCAGTCATTGAAGGTTGGCATGCAGGTACAGCAGGCGGTTAAGAAAGCAAATGGCATGTTGGCCTTCATAGCGAGGGGATTTGAGTACAGGGGCAGGGAGGTGTTGCTACAGTTGTACAGGGCCTTGGTGAGGCCACACCTGGAGTATTGTGTACAGTTTTGGTCTCCTAACTTGAGGAAGGACATACTTGCTGTTGAGGGAGTGCAGCGAAGATTCACCAGACTGATTCCCGGGATGGTGGGACTGACCTATCAAGAAAGACTGAATCAACTGGGCTTGTATTCACTGGAGTTCAGAAGAGTGAGAGGGGACCTCATAGAAACGTTTAAAATTCTGACGGGTTTGGACAGGTTGGATGCAGGAAGAATGTTCCCAATGTTGGGGAAGTCCAGAACCAGGGGTCACAGTCTAAGGATAAGGGGTAAGCCATTTAGGACCGAGATAAGGAGAAACTTCTTCACCCAGAGAGTGGTGAACCTGTGGAATTCTCTACCACAGGAAGTAGTTGAGGCCAATTCACTAAATATATTCAAAAGGGAGTTAGATGAAGTCCTTACTACTCGGGGGATCAAGGGGTATGGCGTGAAAGCAGGAAGTGGGTACTGAAGTTTCATGTTCAGCCATGAACTCGTTGAATGGCGGTGCAGGCTAGAAGGGCTGAATGGCCTGCTCCTGCACCTATTTTCTATGTTTCTATGTTTCTATATAATTACATCATTGTTTCAGTCTGGTGGACACTAACATGTGGTAGGAAAGACTTTGGTTATCCAGTCCAGTACTGCAGTTGTCATTGTAAGGTACAGGTTCAGTGTAATTGGTCAAGACCTCAAGCCAGCAGTTACAAATCAACATGCAGGTTGAAAACAATGTTTTAGAAACATAGAAAATAGGTGCAGGAGTGGGCCATTCGGCCCTTCGAGCCTGCACCGCCATTCAATGAGTTCATGGCTAAACATGCAACTTCAGTACCCCATTCCCACTTTCTCGCCATACCCCTTGATCCCCCTAGCAGTAAGGACTACATCGAACTCCTTTTTGAATATATTTAGTGAATTGACCTCAACAACTTTCTGTGGTAGAGAATTCCACAGGTTCACCACTCTCTGGGTGAAGAAGTTTCTCCTCATCTCAGTCCTAAATGGCTTACCCCTTATCCTTAGACTGTGACCCCTGGTTCTGGACTTCCCCAACATTCTTCCTGCATCTAACCTGTTTAAACCCGTCAGAATTTTAAACGTTTCGATGAGATCCCCTCTCATTCTTCTGAACTCCAGTGAATACAAGCCCAGTTGATCCAGTCTTTCTTGGTATGTCAGTCCTGCCATCCCAGGAATCAGTCTGGTGAACCTTTGCTGCACTCCCTCAATAGCAAGAATGTCCTTCCTCAAGTTAGACGACCAAAACTGTACACAATATTCCAGGTGTGGCCTCACCAAGGCCCTGTACAACTGTAGTAACACCTCCCTGCCCCTGTACTCAAATCCCCTCGCTATGAAGGCCAACATGCCATTTGCTTTCTTAACCACCTGCTGTACCTGCATGCCAGCCTTCAATGACTGATGTACCATGACACCCCAGGTCTCGTTGCACCTCCCCTTTTCCTAATCTGTCACCATTCAGATAATAGTCTGTCTCTCTGTTTTTACCACCAAAGTGGATAACCTCACATTTATCCACATTATACTTCATCTGCCATGCATTTGCCCACTCACCTAACCTATCCAAGTCACTCTGCAGCCTCATAGCATCATTCTCACAGCTCACACTGCCACCCAACTTAGTGTCATCCGCAAATTTGGAGATACTACATTTAATCCCCTCTTCTAAATCATTAATGTACAATGTAAACAGCTAGGGCCCCAGCACAGAACCTTGCGGTACCCCACTAGTCACTGCCTGCCATTCTGAAAAGTACCCATTTACTCCTACTCTTTGCTTCCTGTCTGACAACCAGTTCTCAATCCACGTCAACACACTACCCCCAATCCCATGTGCTTTAACTTTGCACATTAAACTCTTGTGTGGGACCTTGTCGAAAGTCTTCTGGAAGTCCAAATACACATCAACTGGTTCTCCCTTGTCCACTCTACTGGTTTTGCATGGTTCACATGATTAATAATTAACTGATATGCTCCAACAGTGTTAAAGGTGGGCGATATAAGTTACCGAAGTTTAAAATCTCAAATAATACACTCCATAATCTGGCAACATGACTGCAAAGTGTTCATCCTACACAAAGGGCTAGTCAGTTATTATAGCAATTTTATGTTGCAGAGGTGATTCAGTCTTTAGGGAGACTTCATATTGAAGGGTATTGTTTTTCTTT
This sequence comes from Pristiophorus japonicus, assembly GCF_044704955.1. Lineage (NCBI taxonomy): Eukaryota > Metazoa > Chordata > Chondrichthyes > Pristiophoridae > Pristiophorus > Pristiophorus japonicus. Next base: position 109,622,018 of record NC_091982.1, read on the forward strand.
TTGATTCACTGAAAAAATAATAAAATCCAAACAAATTATAAAAATTAAGATATTTTCCTCTCACTTTATAACAAATCAAGTGAATGTTGTAAAGCAATGAATAAAAATTAATTAGGAAAATAGTTTGGGAGCAGCAATCTTGATTCAACATTGGCTTTAATGAAAAGACTGTTCAACCTTTTGCAGTGCATCTTTCCAAAACACCAACCCTACCATATTCCCATTGCCATCTTCAACATCCACCCGAGTTCCAATCGGGACCTAATTGAACATTTTATCTGAAAGTTAGCCCCTGTGGCAATGCATTATTTCATCATACCTACACAAGTGTCAGTCTAGGTTGTAATTTAAATACCAGTGTAGGGCTTAAACACAAAAAGGGGCAAAAATTGCCCCATGCCCCATTTGGGGGCGGTAACCTTCCAGGCCCAGGACTTAGACAGCCCGGGCCGGAAGTCCCGCCCCCGGCATGCAATTGGGCTTTGCTCCCCTCAAACGAGGCAGAGCGCTGTCTCAGGCGTTACACCTCATTGGAGGGGCACTCCCGGGGCGTCAGCACAGCGCTGAGTTCAACAACACTCCTCCCCTTCAGTACTCTGCAGGCCCTTTTGGTGGCTGCCACTGGGCCACCAGGAATGCGCTCAACTGTGCCAGCGGCCTGGCATCCAAAAGGGAGTGCCCGGTCGAGGCGAGGGACGCCATTGTCGGGCCTACCGAAGTGTGATCCGTCTTCCCAGAGATCCCCCTCTCCCCTCCCCAGTTTCTCTCACTCTCTCACCACCCCCCCTACGGCCTCGCACCCCCCCCCCCGTCTCTCTCCTCCACCCTCCAGTCTCACTATCTCTCTCCTAGTCTCTCTCCCCACACCCGCCCCCTCATCTCTCTCTTCCATCTACGATGTTCTCTCTCCTACAGTCTATGTTCGTGTAGATAATCACAGCGATATTCTAGGCAAAAGTCCTGAAGATAATCCATCGCTAGATACACGCGGCACAACTTCAGCGCACAATACATGCCTGACTTCTGGTGTCAGGTTCGAGGAGTCTGCGCATGCGCAGGAGCGCAGAAGAATGCTCAAAAAACTAGTGCAAATAATCATTCTGTTTAATCTTCATAGACTGGGCAAACCAAATTTGTAAGAATGGTGGGGAGGACGAGTTCATGGAATACATTCAAGACGGTTTTCTAGATCAATATCTCAAGGAACCAACTAGGGAATAGGCTATTTTAGATTTAGAATTGTGCAATGAGGCAGAATAATTAATAACCTTGTAGTAAAGGAGTCTCTGGGGAAGAGTAATTATAATATGATTTAATTTAATTTTATATTGAGTTTGAGTGACTTAGTTAAATCCGAAACTAGGATCTTAAATCTGAACACAGCATCTCTGTAGCTATGAGGGGGAGTTGGCTATGGTAGACTAAAAGGATACTAGATTAAAAGATATGACAGTAGATACGCAATTGCAAACATTTAAATTAATTCATAATTCGCAATGAATATACATTCCCTTGAGGAGGAAAAACCCCATGGGAAAGTGGTCCAATTGTGGCTAACAAGTGAAGTTAAAGATAGTACTCGATTAAAGGAAGAGGCTTATAATGTTGCCAAAAAGAGCAGTAAGCCTGACAATTGGGAGGATTTTAGAATTCATCAAAGGAGGACCAAGAAATTGAGAGAGAAAATAGGATATGCGAGTAAGCTAGCAAAAGACATAAAAACTGATAGTAAAAGCTTCAATAGGTATGTCAAAAGGAAAAGATTAGCAAAAGTAAACATGGGTCTCTATGAGGCAGAGGCAGGAAAATTATAATGCGAAATAAGGAAATGGCAGAGACATTAAACAAATATTTTGTATCTATCATTGTGGTAGAAGACATAAAAAACATTCTGGGGAACCAAGGGTTTAGTGAGAATGAGGAACTTAAAGAAAGTAATAGTACTGGAGACCTTAATGGGACTAAAAGCCAATAAATCCACTGTACCTGATGGCATACATCGTTGGGTTTTAAAAGAGGTGGCTAGAGATAGAGAATGCATTGGTTTTGATCTTCCAGAATTTCCAAGATTCTAGCAAACGTAACCCTGCTATTCAAAAAGGAGCGAGAGAGAAAACAGAACTATAGGCCAGTTAACCTAACATCAGTAGTAGGGAAGATGTTAGAATCTATTATTAGGGATGTGATAACGGGACACTTAGAAAATCATAATATCATTGGGCAGTGTCAACACGGATTTATGAAATGGAAATGATGTTTGACAAATCTGTTTGTTTTTGAGGTTGTAACTAGCAGGGTGGATTAGGGTGAACCAGTGGATGTAGTGTATTTGGATTTTCAAAAAGAATTTGATAAGGTGCCACACAAGAGGTTATTACACAAAATTAGGGCTCATGGGATTGGGGTAATATGGATTGAGGATAATGGACAGAAATTTGAGCGTCGGAATAAACAGGTCATTTTTGTGTTGGCAGGCTGTAACTAGTGGGGGTACCGCTAAAGATCAGTGCGTGGACTTCAGCTATTTACAATCTACATTAATGACTTAGATGAGGGGACTGAGTAGAACGCATCCAAGTTTGCTGATGATACAAAGTTAAATGGGAAAGTGAGTGTGAGGAGGATGTAAGGAGGCTGCAAATAGATTTAGACAGGTTAAGTAATTCGGAAAGGACGTGACAGATGAAGTATAATGTGGAGAAGTGTGAAGTTATCCACTTTGGTAGGAAAAATAGAAAAGCAGAATTTTTTTTTTAAATTGAGAGAGACTGGTAAATGTTGGATTCAGAAGGACCCGAGTGTCATGCATGAATTACAATGTCAACATGCAGGTGCAGCAAGTAGTTAGGAATGCAAATGGTATGTTAGCCTTTATTACAAAGGGATTAGAATATAAGAGTAAAGAAGTCTTACTACAATTATATAGAGCCTTGAGTCCACACCTGGAATACTGGGTACAATTTTGATCTCCTTACCCAAGAAAGGATATATTTGTCTTCGACGAAGTGCAACGTAGGTTTAGTGGCTGATTCCGGGGATGACGGGATTGTCCAACGAGTAGAGATTTAGTAGCATAGGCCTATAATCTCGAGTTTAAAAGAATGAGAGGTGATCTCATTGAAACATATTAAATTCTTACATGGCTGAAGGGGGGTGCAAAATTCACAAGAAACCCCCCGTGTTTGGGCTCATTCGAAAGGAAATTTAATTTGGGACTATCTACCGAAAAGTTTGGAACTCTAAAGTGCTTATGGAAGAAACTACGAACTTTAATAGAATTTTGGATTTTAAAAGACAAACTCAAGGCTGTGGGCGGACCAACGGGACTAGCAAGGGACAGTCTAATTAAGGTGAAGCTACCTGGGTGTGAGAACTAAGTTAACCTGTCTGGAAGAATGAGTATTTGAAAATCCTTCTCCACAAGAGACATTAACATCACAAAATCACCACAGGCAGCTACCCATCAACATGGGTCTGAACAACCATTTCAGCATATACAACACAAAGAGGCCCAATCCAGCCTATATGTGAAAGATTAAGCACAAAAGAACATTGCAATTACCAAACTAATATTTCCAGCAGAAAACAGTTTCCAAACATCAACCCACCCAAGACATATCAACTTTTAACGAGCCCGACAAAATATTACAAAGAAGAACCAAGCATGCCAAAATTATACAAAGGATTTTGAAGAGATTTGGCGCTCAGATTAGAACACTGAAATCGTATAACTGACCCCTGTTTTCAATAGAGGTTGGGTGGTTGCTAGGTAGCTACAAGGCTGCTACCACCTCAGATGACACTTTGACTGACAGACTAGTACCACACTACGCTGTGTCATCAAGACAAGGAGAGAAACCGTGACAGTTGTAAACTACCTTCTCCAGCCTCGAAGTCCTGAAGGAAGGAAGAACATCACAATCGCAGTCAACATGGTATCAAGGGAAAAACAACCGCGATCTACCGTTAACTATCAAAAGGGTTGGTAAGCATAGTCCCTGCATGCCCTGGAGTCTAACCTAGCTAGAATTAGGTACTGGGAGGTGGGAGGTATAATTTACTGTGACCCCCCTTTGAATGTATAGTGCATGGTTCTTTATTAGTGATTTGTGATTTTAAGTTTGACCTTGTACCTTTCCTTGTATTGTTCTTTATTAGTGTGATTGTAAGTTTGGCCTTGTATTTTCTTACTAGAGTAATAAGCCTGTATTACCCTGACTGTAATAAAAACAATGTTCTTTGCATCAAACCAGTGTCCTTTGCACTTTTGACACATCCCCCAAATACATCCAGAGTACAGAACCCAAGGGAGTGGCAGCGATTCAAAAACCACTCAAGTTGGTCAGAAGGGAACCTGACCCCCTCATAGAGACCACCCCCCCCTTACATGGCTTGACAGGGTAGATGCTGGGAACATGCTTCCAGGGATCACAATCTCATAATAAGGGGTTGGCCATTTAGAACTAAGATAAGGAGAGCATTCTTTATGCAAAGTGAACTCTCTGCCCCAGAGAGCTATGGCTGCTCAGGCGTTGAGTATATTCAAGACAGAGATCGCTAGATTTTTGGATACTAAGGGAATCAAAGGATATGGGGACAGTGCGGGAAGGTGGAGTTGAGCTGGAAGACAGGGCATAATCCTATTGAGTGGCGGAATAGGCTTGAAGGGCTGAATGGACTACTCCTGCTCATATTTCTTATGTTTCCACTTGTGGGGCAGAACAAAACTAAAGGCCATCAACATGATAGTCACCAAGAAATTAAATGGGGAATTAAGAAACATCTTTACCCAGATAGTGGTGAAAATGTGGAACACTTTAAAAAAAAATTAGTTCATGGGATGTGGTCGTTGCTGGCAAGGCCAGCATTCATTGTCTATCCCCAACTGTCCTTGATAAGGTAATGGTGAGCTGCCTTTTTGAACCGCTGCAGTCCATGTGGTGAGGGTACTCCCAGTGCTGTTAGGGAGGGAATTCCAGGGTTTTGACCCACCAATGAAGGTATGCCAATGTATTTGCAAGTCAGGATGGTGTGTGACTTGGAGGGGAACGTGGAGGTGATGGTGTTGCTATGCACTTGCTGCCCTTGTCCTTCGAGTTGGGAGAAGTCACGAGTTTGGTAGGTACTGTTGAAGAAGCCTTTGAGAGTTGCTGCAGTGCAACTTGGAGAAGTTACACACGGGACATGGTGCATTGGTAGTGGAGGAAGTGAATGTTTAACGTGGTGGATGAAGTGCCAATCAAGTGTGCTGCTTTTTCCTGGATGGTGTTGAGATTCTTCAGTGTTGTTGGAGTTGCACTCATCCAGACAAGTGGAGAGTATTCCATCACATAGAAACATAGAAAATAGGTGCAGGAGTAGGCCATTCAACCCTTCGAGCCTGCACCGCCATTCAACAAGACCATGGCTGATCACACCCTCAGCACCCCTCTCCTGCTTTTTCTCCATACCCCTTGATCCCCCCAACCGTAAGGGCCATATCTAACTCCCTCTTGAATATATCAAATGAACTGGCATCAACAACTCTCTGTGGCAGGGAATTCCACAGGTCAATACCTCTGAGTGAAGAAGTTTCTCCTCATCTCAATCCTAAAAGGCTTACCCCTTATCCTAAGACTATGTCCCCTGGTTCTGGACTTCCCCAACATCGAGAACATTCTTCCCACATCTAACTTGTCCAGTCCCGTCAGAATATCTTATATGTTTCTATGAGATCCCCTCTCATCCTTCTAAATGCCAGTGAATAAAGGCACAGTTGATCCAGTCTCTCTTCATATGAAAGCCGAGCCATCCCTGGAATCAGTCTGGTGAACCTTCGCTGCACTCCCTCAATAGCAAGAATGTCCTTCCTCAGACTAGGAGACCAAAACTGAACACACTATTCCAGGTGAGGCCTCACTAAGGCCCTGTACAACTGCAGTAAGACCTCCCTGCTCTTATATTCAAATCCCCTAGCTATGTAGGCCAACATACCATTTGCCTTCTTTACCGCCTGCTGTACCTGCGTGCCCACTTTCAGTGACTGATGAACCATGACACCCAGGTCTCGTTGCACCTCCCCTTTGTCTAGTCTGCCGCCATTCAGATAATATTCTGCCTTCGTGTTTTTGCCCCCAAAATGGATAACCTCATTATACTGCATCTGCCATGTATTTGCCCACTCAACTAATCTGTCCAAGTCACCCTGCAGCCTCTTGGCGTCCTCCTCACAGCTCACACTGCTACCCAGTTTAGTGTCATCCACAAACTTGGAGATATTACACTCAATTCCTTCATCCAAATCATTAATGTATATTGTGAAGAGCTAGGGTCCCAGCACTGAGCCCTGCGGCACCCCACTAGTAACTTCCTGCCATTCTGAAAAGGACCCGTTTATCCCGACTCTCTGCTTCCTGTCTGCCAACCAGTTCTCTATCCACGTCAGTACATTACCCCCAATACCATGCGCTTTGATTTTGTACACCAATCTCTTGTGCGGGACCTTGTCAAAAGTCTTTTAAAAGTCCAAATACACCACATCCACTAGTTCTCCCTTGTCCACTCTGCTAGTTACATCCTCAAAAAATTCCAGAAGATTCGTCAAGCATGATTTCCCTTTCATAAATCCAAGCTGACTCGGTCCGATCCTGTCACTGTTTTCCAAATGGGCAACTATTTCATCCTTAATGATTTATTCCAACATTTTCCCCACTACTGCTGATGTCAGGCTAACCAGCCTATAATTACCACTTTCTCTCTCCCTCCTTTTTTAAAAAAAGTGGCGTTACATTAGCTACCCTCCAGTCCATAGGAGCTGATCCAGAGTCAATAGAGTGTTGGAAAATGATCACCAATGCATCCACTATTTCTAGGACCATTTCCTTAAGTACTCTGGGATGCAGACTATCAGGACCCGGGGATTTATCGGCCTTTAATCCCATCAATTTCCCTAACACAATTTCCCACCTAATAAGGATATCATTCAGTTTCTCATTCTCACTAGACCCACTGTCCCCTAGTACATTCGAAAGGTTATTTGTATCTTCCTTTGTGAAGTCAGTACCAAAGTATTGGTTCAATTGGTCTGCCATTTCTTTGTTCCCCTTATAAATTCACCTGAAACCGACTGCAAGGGACCTACATTTGTCTTTACTAATCTTTTTCTCTTCACATATTTATAGAAGCTTTTGCAGTCAGTTTTTATGTTCCCTGCAAGCTTCCTCTCGTACTCTAATTTTCCCCTTCTTAATTAAACCCTTAGTCCTCCTCTGTTGAATTCTAAATTTCTCCCAGTCCTCAGATTTGTTGCGTTTTCTAGCCAATTTATATGCCTCTTCCTTGGTTTTAACACTATCCTTAATTTCCCTTGTTCGCCATGGTTGAGCCACCTTCCCAGTTTTATTTTGACTCCAGACAGGGATGTATAATTGCTGAAGTTCATCCATGTGATCTTTAAATGTTTGCCATTGCTTATCCACTGTCAACCCTTTAAGTATCCTCTGCCAGTCTATTCTAGCCAATTCACACGTCATACCGTCGAAGTTAACTTTCCTTAAGTTCAGGACCCTAGTTTCCGAATTAACTTTGTCACTCTCCATCTTAATAAGGAATTCTACCATATTATGGTCACTTTTCCCCAAAGGGCCTCGCACAACAAGATTGCTAACTAGTCCTTTCTCATTACACATTGCCCAGTCTAGGATGGCCAGCTCCCTGGTTGGTTCCTCAACATATTGGTATTAGTACACTCCAGGAAATCCTCCTCCATCGCATTGCTACCTGTTAGGTTAGCCCAATCTATATGTAGATTAAAGTCGCCCATGATTACTGCTGTACCTTTATTGCACACATCCCTTATTTCTTGTTTGGTGCTGTCCCCAACCTCACTACTACTATTTGGTGGTCTATACACAACTCCCACTAGCGTTTTCTGCCCTTTGGAATTCTGCAGCTCCACCCATACCGATTCCACATCATCCAGGCTAATGTCCTTCCTTACAATTGCATTGATTTCCTCTTCAACCAGCAACGCCACCCCGCCTCCTTTTCCTTTCTGTCTATCCTTCCTAAATGCTGAATATCCTTGGATGTTGAGTTCCCAGCCTTGGTCACCCTGGAGCCATGTCTCCGTGATGCCAATCACATTGTATCCGTTAACTGCTTTCTGCGCAGTTAATTCATCCACCTTATTCCGAATACTCCTCGCACTGAGGCACAGAGCCTTCAGGCTTGTCTTTTTAACACACCTTGCCCCTTTTGAATCTTGCTGTAATGTGGCCCTTTTTGTTTTTTGCCTTGGGTTTCTCTGCCCTCCACTTTTACTATTCTCCTTTCTATCTTTTGCTTCTGCCCCCCCTTCTATTTCCCTTTGTCTTCCTGCTTAGGTTCCCACCCCCTTGCAACATACCATCCTGGAGTCTTGGTTGCGGCCGCAGAAACGCCTATCTATTCCCCTTACAATTGAATCCCCTATCACTATCGCTCTCCCACTCTTTCTCCTGCCCTCCTGTGCAGCAGAGCCACCCATGGTGCCATGAACTTGGCTGCTGCTGCTCTCCCCTGATGAGTCATCCCCCTCAACAGTACCCAAAGCGGTGCATCTGTTTTGCAGGGGGATGACCACAGGAGACCCCTGCACTGCTCTTCCTGTTGGTCTTCCATTCCCTATCTGGCTGTGGAGCCTTTACCTGTGGTAAGACCAACTCACTAAACACGCTATTCATGTCATTCTCAGCATCGTGCATGCTCCAGAGTGAATCCACCCGCAGCTCCAGCTCCGCAACGCAGTCCGTCAGAAGCTAGAGGCGGACACACTTCCCGCACACGTAGTAGTCAGGGACACCGGGGGCGTCCCTGATTTCCCACATAGTACAGGAGGAGCATAACACATGTCCGAGCTCTCCTGCCATGACTTAACCCTTAGATACACTTAAATTGGCAACAACAATGCGAAAAGTTAATTACTGATATATATAAGGATGGGAGAGTGGAGAGCACCAGTTCCAACTGTCACAGGAGAGAGAGTGGCGAGCACACTCCTGACTTGTGCCTTGTTGATGGGAAGTCAAGTGATGAGTCACTCGCCACAGAATACCCAGCCTCTAACCTGCTCTTGTAGCCACAGTATTTATGTGGCTGGTCCAGTTAAATTTCTGGTCAATGATGACATCCCCCACCCACCCAGACCCCGTCCCAGGATTTTAATGGTGGGGATATTGACAATGGTAATGCCATTTAATATCGTGGGGAGGTGGTTAGACTCTATCTTGTTGGAGATGGTCATTGTATTGGCAGTTGTGTGGCACTAATGTTACTTGCCACTTATCAGCCCAAGCCTGAACATTATGCAGCAAGACCCGGGCACTCACCTCACCTGCTGCAAGCCCAATCTGGCAGCTATGCCCTTCAGAACTTGGCCAGTTCAGTCAGTAGTAGTGCAACCAAACCATTCTTGGTGATGGACATTTAAGTACCCCACCCAGAGTACATTCTGTATCCCTGCTGTCCTCAGTGCTTCTTCCAAGTGGTGTTCAAAATGGAGGAGTGCCAATTCATGAGCTGAGGGAGGGCGGTAGGTGGTAATCAGCAGGAGGTTTCCTTGCCCACTGTTTGACCTGATGCCATCAGACTTCATGGGGTCCAGAGTCAATATTAAAGGACTCCCAGGGCCACTCCCTCCTGACAGTATATAACTATGCCACCATCTCTGCTGGTGGGACAGGACATACCCTGGGAAGGTGATGGAGGAGTCTGGAACTGGCTGAAAGGTATGATTTTGTGAGTATGACTATGTAAGACAGTTCTCTCAATTTTGGCACATCCCCAGATGTTAGTGAGGACTTTGCAGGATCAACTGGCTGGGTGTGCCTTTGACGTGTCTGAATCCGAGGCCAAGGTCAATGCTGTGTGGTCCGTCTGGTTTTATTATTATTATGCTTTGTCGTAGCAGTTAGGTACAACAGAGTGGTTTGCTGGGCTTTTTCAGAAGGCAGTTAAGAGTCAATCACATTGCTGTGGGTCGAGAGTCACATATAGGCCAGACTGGGCAATTTCCTTCCCAAAGGAAATTAATAATTTGCTATCACAAGGATTAATTAAGGCGAATAGTATAGATGCATTTAAGGGGAAAGCTAGATAAGCATGAGGGAGAAGGAATAGAGGGTTATTCTGTTATAGATGAGGAAGGATGGGCGGAGGCTCGAGTGGAGCATAAACGCCAGCACAGACTGGTTGGGGGCCTGTTTCTGTGCTGTATATTCTCTGTAATTCGAAATAACTTTCCATCCTGGTACCCATGCTAGCTGACATCATAAATAATTTACTTTCATTGTCCAAAGACGTGGTCAGGTTTCACATGTACACTAGCAACACTCAGCTCCACCTCTCTTGCCTCCCCCCCACTGCCTCACTGTTGCCAGATTGCTTATCTGACCTCCAATACCTGGATGTACCGCAATTTCCTACTTAAAATATTGGGAAGACCAAAGCCATCCTTTTCGGCCCTTGCCACACACTCCGTATTCTCGCCACCAATTCCAACCCCCTCCATGACCACTGTTACAGGTTAAACCAGACCGTTTGCAATCTCAGCATTCCTACTTGACGCCGAGCTGAGCTTCCAACACTATATCCACTCCATTACAAAGACCACCTACTTGTACCTTTGTAAAATCACCGACCTTTTATCTCAGTGCATCTGCTGCTAAAATCCTCACCCATGATGTTGTCACCTACAGCCTCGATTATTCCAATGTTCTTCTGGCTGGCCTCCCATCCTCGACCCTCTATAAGGTTCAGCTCATCCAAAGTTTTGCTGCCTATATCCTAACTAACACCAAGTGCCACTCACCCATCACCTCAGTGCTCCCTGCCTTACATTTGCTCCTCCCTCCCTCCCTTCACCCCACCATTGGCAGCTGTGCAGGCCCTACATTATGGAATTCCCTCCTTAAACCTCTTTCCCGTTGGACCCTTCTCTCCTCCTTTAAGATCCTCCTCTTTGAACAAAGTTTTAGACACCACTCCTGATAGTTCCTTCTTTGGCTTGGTGTCCATTTTTGACAGATTACATTTCTGTAAAGCACCTTGGGATGCTTTTCTATTTTAAAAGGTGCTATATAAATTCAAATTGTTGTTACCTATTTTAAATTAACCCATAAGTTTGTCGCTGGATTGCCGCAGTGGCACAAACAGAGGAGGCACCACTAATATAAAATTTAATGAACCTAAAATAAACTCAATTTAAATTGCAACATTATTGGTGTCGATAATGACACTCTATACCTTGCGGTGCACACTGATCACCGAATGCTCCGGGACGCCACATGTTCCATCTCCAATACCACCTGGGCACAGACTAATGTGTGAAAGAGAGGTAGGCAGCCAAAGAGACTCTCCCGATGGCCACGCCCATCCTGGACCTGTGAATGGCTGTCTTTGAAGGCCCAAGAGAAGGTCCTCATACTTGATCATCCCCATCCATATCAGGTGGCCAAAGATCAGAAATGCTGCGCTAAAATGCAGCCAGAAATTGAGGAGCAGCCCCCTTAAGTAATGGAATAGTGGCTGCATATGTTTTAATGAACTGTTTTTATCCAGGCTGCAAAAGTGGCAGGCAGCCTGGGCATCGATAAAGTGACTTAAAACTACATTCTACACCACTGCTCCCTACTCTCCACTGCACATCCCCAATGGTGCAAGGATCCCCACATATAGCACCTTCCACTGAGGGCCTCTGCCAGTCGGCAAAATGGAAAGCTAGGGCATGTCCAGACAGAAGGCGACTGTGCAGAAAATCCTTCAGCGCAGAATGGAATGGCGCTGAGGAAATTGCAAGTTATTATTGAGTGCAAGAGCAAAGAGGTAATGAGGAATTTGTACAAATGTTTACATGAGTAGAGTGTGGAATACTAGATGCCCCATTATATAAAAGGACAGATGAGGATAAGAGTAAAGAAGTCTTGCTGCAAGTATATAAGGCCTTGAGACCACATCTGGAGTACTGTATACGGTTTTGGTCTCCTTACCCAAGGAAGGATATACTTGCCTTAGAGAGAGCACAACAAAGGTTCATCAGACTGATTCCTAGGATGGAGGGATTGTCCTATGAGGTGAGATTGAAGAGACTAGGCCTATATTCCATAGAAATTAGAAGAGTGAGAGATGAACTCATTGAAACATTTTAAACTCTTACAGGGCTTGACAAGGTCAGATGCTGGGATGATGTTTCCCCTGTCTGGGGAATCTAGAACTATGGGTCACAGTCTCAGAATAAGGGGTCAGCTATTTAGGACTGAGATGAGGAGACATTTCTTCATTCAAAGACTGGTGAATCTTTGAAGTTCTCTATGACAGAGGGCTGTGGATGCTCAGTTACTGAGTATATTCAAAATAGAGATCGATAGATTTTTGGATATTAAGCGAATCAAGGGATATGGGGATAGTGCGGAAAGGTGGAGTTGAGGTAGATCAGCCACGATCATAGAAATTTACAGCACGGAAGGAGGCCACTCGGCCCATCGTGTCCGTGCCAGCTGACAAAGAGCTATCCAGCCTAATCCCACTCTCCAGCTCTAGGTCCATAGCTCTGTAGATTACAGCACTTAAAGTGTATATCCAAGTAAATGTAGTGAGGGTTTCTGCCACTACCATCCTTTCAGGCAATGATTCCAGACCCCCACCACCCTCGGTGAATTTTCTTCCCCTCAAATCCCCTCTAAACTTCTGACCAATTACAATTACTATGCCCCCTGGTTGTTGACCTCTCTGTAAGGGAAACAGGTCCTTCCTATCCACTCTATCTAGGCCCCTCAATTTTATATACCTCAATAAGGTTTCCCCTCAGCCTCCTCTGTTCCAAAGAAAACTCCAGCCTATTCAATCTTTCCTCATTGCTAGAATTCTCCAGTCCAGGCAACATCCTCAAATCTCCTCTGTACTTCTCTCTATGGCAATCACATCTTTCATGTAATGCGGTACTCTAGCTGTGGCCTAACTAGTGTGTTGTACAGTTCAAGCATAACCTCCCTACTCCTGTATTCTATGCCTCGACTAATAAAGGCAAGTATTCCGTATGCCTTCTTAACCTGGTCTGCTACCTTCAGGGATCTGTGGACATCCACTCGAAGGTCCCTCTGTTCTTTTACACTTCTCAGTGCTCTACCATTTAATGTATATGCCCTTGCCTTGCTAGCGCTCCCCAAATGCATTACCTCACACTTCTCTGGATTGAATTCCATTTGCCACTGTTCTGCCCACCTGACCAGTTCATTGATATCTTCCTGCAGTCTATAGCTTTCTTCTTCATTATCAACCACACAGCCAATCTTTGTATCATCTGCAAACTTCTTGATCAGACCCACTACATTCAAGTCTAAATTATTGATATATAGGCTGAGTGTCCCAAATCCGGCAACCTCAGGACCGAGGCTGAGCCGGTTTTCATGTTTTTCCAGGTTTTGGAACGTCTTTCTGACATCGCGAATCCGGAAACACCCAAGCCCAGGTTCGGGTATTTCCAGATTTCGGAACGTCAGAAAGGGGGGCTACCTGCCGAGGAGATTGTCGGGCCGGCCCTGCCGAGATTGCTGTCATCGGGCGGGGCCCCGCCAAGGAGGTTGTCGGGCCCGCCAAGGATGTCATCGTCGGGCAGGGCCCCGCCAAGGATGTCATCGTCGGGCGGGGCCCCGCCAAGGAGGAGTTCACGCGGGCTGGCCCTGCCGTGGAGGTGTTTGAGCGGGGCGGCAAGGAGGCCCCGAGATAAGGGCAGCAAGGCAAGGCCCCGAGGTTGGACGGTGGCGAGGTCCTGAGGGCGACCCTGCCCGACCGATCCGGATTCTGGAGGACCCTGCCACAAATCGTCCCGGAGTCTGGAACATTCCAGAACTCTGGATCTTGACGCTGCACCTGTATACCACAAAAAGCAAGGGACCTAGTACTGAACATTGCAGAACTCCACTGGAAACATCCTTTTAGTCACAAAACACCCATTGAACATTACCCTTCGCTTCCTGTCTCACTTTGCTCTGGATCCCATGGGCTTTTACTTTCGTGATCAGTCTGCCATGTCATCATCATAGGCGGTCCCTCGAATGAGGTTGACTTGCTTCCACAAGAGTTCAATGTTCCAGTCCTGAACTCCAATTGAGGGGGTGAAAGATGCCTGTGTGTGGATTTTTTTTAACGTGTGGTGACCGTTGCACATCAGCCACCACACGGGCCTTTATCCAGTGGCAAGGGTTGAACCAGGACGACTGGAGACCTGCTCTGCTGCACGGACCTAATGCGCACACATATCGCAGTGTGGGCAGGCCCATGATGCCACTGGGCCCTTGGCTCTTCTGGGCCCCGTACCCTCGGCTCTTCTGGACCCTGTACCCTCATTCGCCGCACCTTCGCCCACGATGTTCCAGGTCCCGGCGTTCCAGCTCTATTTATAGCCCCAGCCAGCTCAGGGCAGCCCACGATGTGGGACCTTATCAAATGTGCCATGTGGGACCTTATCAAAAGCCTTGCTAAAATCCATATCCACTACATCAAACGCACTGTCCTCATCGACCCTCCTTGTTACCTCCTCAAAAAATTCAATCAAGTTAGTCAGACACGACCATCCCTTAACAAATCCATGCTGACTATCCTTGATTATTCCATGTTTTTCTAAATGAAGATTTATCCTGTCCCACAGAATTTTTTCCAGTAATTTTCCCACCACAGAGGTTTGGCTGACTGGCCTGTAATTACTCAGTCTATCCCTTTCTCTCTTTTTAAACATGGTACAACGTTAGCAGTCCTCCAGCACAACACCTGTAGCCAGAGAGGTTTGAAAAATGGTGGTAAGAGCCTCTGCTATTTCCTCTCTTGCTTCTTTTAACAGCCTGGGATACATTTCATCCAGGCCTGGGGTTTATCCACTTTCAAAGATGCTAAACCCCTTAATACTTCCTCTGTCACTTTATTTATTTCATCTAATATTTCACATTCCTCCTCCCTGATTGCAATGTCTGCATCGCCCCTCTCTTTTGTGATAACAGGCACGAAGTATTCATTAAGAACCATACCCATGTCTTCCGCATCTACACACAGATTACCATTATGGTCTCTAATAGGCCCTACTTTTTATTTACATAGAAACATAGAAAATAGGTGCAGGAGTAGACCATTCGGCCCTTCTAGCCTGCACCGCCATTCAATGAGTTCATGGCTGAACATGCAACTTCAGTACCCCATTCCTGCTTTCTCACCATACCCCTTGATCCCCCTAGTAGTAAGGACTTCATCTAACTCCTTTTTGAATATATTTAGTGAATTGGCCTCAACAACTTTGTGGTAGAGAATTCTACAGGTTCACCACTCTCTGGGTGAAGAAGTTTCTCCTCATCTCGGTCCTAAATGGCTTACCCCTTATCCTTAGACTGTGACCCCTGGTTCTGGACTTCCCTAACATTGGGAACATTCTTCCTGCATCGAACTTGTCTAAACCCATCAGAATTTTAAACGTTTCTATGAGGTCCCCTCTCATTCTTCTGAACTCCAGTGAATACAAGCCCAGTTGATCCAGTCTTTCTTGATAGATCAGTCCCGCCATCCCGGGAATCAGTCTGGTGAACTTTCGCTGCACTCCCTCAATAGCAAGAATGTCCTTCCTCAAGTTAGGAGACCAAAACTGTTCACAATACTCCAGGTGTGGCCTCATCACAGCCCTGTACAACTGTAGCAACACCTCCCTGCACCTGTACTCAAATCCCCTCGCTATGAAGGCCAACATGCCATTTGCTTTCTTAACCGCCTGCTGTACCTGCATGCCAACCTTCAATGACTGATGTACCATGACACCCAGGTCTCGTTGCACCTCCCTTTTTCCGAATCTGTCACCATTCAGATAATAGTCCGTCTCTCTGTTTTTACCACCAAAGTGGATAACCTCACATTTATCCACATTATACTTCATCTGCCTTGCATTTGCCCACTCACCTACCTATCCAAGTCACTCTGCAGCCTCATAGCATCCTCCTCGCAGCTCACACTGCCACCCAACTTAGTGTCATCCGCAAATTTGGAGATACTACATTTAATCCCCTCATCTAAATCATTAATGTACAGTGTTAGTTATCCTCTTGCTTTTAATGTATTTATAAAACATCTTTGGGCTTTCCTTGATTTTACTTGCCAAAATGTTTTCATGCTCTCTCTTTGCTTTCCTAATTTCCTTTTTAATTTCATACCTGCACTTTCTATACTCTTCCAGGGTTTCTGCAGTATTGAGCTCACCTTTTTTTCTTTATCCTACCCTGTATGTCCTTTCTCATCCAGGGGGCTCTAGATTTGTTAGTCCCACCCTTTTTCTTTAAGGGAACATTCTTGCTCTGAACCCTAACAATCTCTTCCTTGAATGCCACCCACTGCTCTGACACCAATTTACCTTCAAACAGCTGTTTCCAGTCGACTTTGTTTTTACCACCAAAGTGGATCATCTCTCAGTTTAGTAAAATTGGCTTTTCCCCAGTTGAGAACTTTTATTGCTGGTCGATCTTTGTCCTTTTCCATAACTACACTAAATCTAACTGAATTACGATCACTAGCACCAACATGCTCTCCCGCCTGCCCAGCTTCATTCCCTAAGTCCAGAACCATCCCCTCCCTTGTTGGGTTTGCTACGTACTAGCTAAAAAAGTTCACCTGAATGCATTAAGAATTCTGCACCCTCTATACCTATCACACAAATTCGATCCTGGTCAATATTAGGGTCGTTGAAATCCCCTATTACTGCCCTATAGTTTTTACACATCTCAGAAATTTGCCTAAATATTTGCTCTTCTATCTCCCCTTGATTGTTTGGAGGTCGATCGTGCACTCCCAGCAGTGTGATTGCCCCTTTTATGTTCTTCAGTTCAACCCATATGGCCTCATTTAATGATCCTTCTAACAAATCATCCCTTCTCACAGCTGTAATTGTTTCTTTAATCAATATTGCGACCACCTCCCCTGCCCCCTCCTTATCCCGTCTGAAAGCTCTGTAACCAGGAATGTCGAGCTGTCATTCCTGCCTTTCTTTCAGCCATGTCTCAGTAATAGCTATATCATCCTCCCATGTGTCTTATCTGTGCCCTCAGCTCATCTGCCTTATTCCCCAGACACCTTGCATTGAAGTATATATCATTTTGCACTGCCAAACTCCCTGGTTGTCTATTTTATGAACATAAGAAATAGGAACAGGAGTGGGCCATACGGCCCCTCGAGCCTGCTGCACCATTCAATAAGATCATGGCTGATCTCTATGGGCTCAGCTCCACTTCCCTGCCCGCTCCCCATAACTCCTTATCGTTTAAGAAACTGTTTATCTCTGTCTTAAATTTATTCAACGTCCCAGCTTCCACAGCTCTTTGAGGCAGCGAATTCCACAGACTTACAACCCTTAGAGAAGAAATTTCTCCTCATCTCAGTTTTAAATGGGTGGCCCCTTATTCTAAGATCATGCCCGCTAGTTCTAGTCTCCCCATCAGTGGAAACATCCTCTCTGCATCCACTCTATCAAGCCCCCTCATAATCTTATACGTTTCAATAAGATCACCTCTCATTCTTCTGAATTCCAATGAGTAGAGGCCCAACCTACTCAACCTTTCCTCGTAAGTCAACCCCTTCATTCCCGGAATCAACCTAGTGAACCTTCTCTGAACTGCCTCGAAAGCAAGTATATCTTTTTGTAAAAATGGAAACCAAAACTGCATGCGGTATTTCAGGTGTGGCCTCACCAATACCCTGTATAGCTGTAGCAAGACTTCCCTGCTATTATACTCCATCCCCTTTGCAATAAAGGCCAAGATTCCATTGGTCTTCCTGATCACTTGCTGTACCTGCATACTAACCTTTTGTGTTTCATGCAGAAATACCCCCAGGTCTTGCTGTACTACAGCACTCTGCAATCTTTCTCCATTTAAATAATAACTTGCTCTTTGATTTTTTTCTGCCATAGTGCATGACCTCACACTTTCCAACATTATATTCCACCTGCCAAATTTTTGCCAACTCATTTAGCCTGTCTATGTTCTTTTGCAGATTTTGTGTGCCCTCCTCACAAATTGCTTTTCCTCCCATCTTTGTAACATAAGAACATAAGAATTAGGAACAGGAGTAGGCCATCTAGCCTACTCCCCCATTCAAAAAGATCATGACTGATCTGGCCGTGGACTCAGCTCCACTTACCCGCCCACTCCCCATAACTCTTAATTCCCTTATTGGTTAAAAATCTATCTATCTGTGATTTGAATACATTCAATGAGCTAGCCTCAACTGCTTCCTTGGGTAGAGAATTCCAGATTCACAACCCTCTGGGCGAAGAAATTCCTTCTCAACTCGGTTTTAAATTGGCTCCCCCGTATTTTGAGGCTGTGCCCCCTAGTTCTAGTCTTCCCGACCAGTGGAAACAACCTCTCTGCCTCTATCTTGTCTATCCCTTTCATTATTTCAAATGTTCTATAAGATCACCCCTCATCTTTTGAACTCCAACGATTAAAGACCCAGTCTACTCAATCTATCATCATAAGGTAACCCCCTCATCTCCGGAATCAGCCGAGTCAAACGTCTCTGTAAACCCTCCAAAGCTAGTATATCCTTCCTTAAGGAAGGTGACCAAAACTGCACGCAGTACTCCAGGTGCGGCCTCACCAATACCCTGTACAGTTGCAGAAGGACCTCCCTGCTTTTGTACTCCATCCCTCTCGCAATGAAGGCCAACATTCCATTCGCCTTCCTGATTACCTGCTGCACCTGCAAACTAACTTTTTGGGATTTGCACAAGGAACCAATGGTAGAGCAGTGGAGGCGTGTCCTGCACAGTAGGAGCTGAGCTGCAGAGAGAGGAGCAGCTATCAACCTGTGCTCCTGCCTGGAGAGCCCTGAGACCAGCCCAGGAAGAGAAGGAAGGAAGGGGCTTCACCACCAACTTTCACCCAGAGGGAGAGGAGGAGAACGGAAAACTTTCCAACATTTTTTACCATTCTGCAAAGAGTTGGAGAGAGGGGGAAAAGACCAAAACAACATCCAGTGTGGAAGGAGGGAGACTCTACAATTCTACAGGTGGGTGTGGGTGCATTTCCCAAACAGACTTTGTTGTATTGGTGGGGGGAGGAAAGAAGACCACTGAGGGTCGGAACATCGCGGGGGGTGTGTGTGTGTGTGGTAGTGTGTGTGGGGGCCTTGCTTACAACTAGGCCCCCCCCACATTTGCCTAGCCTGGGATAGCTGGAGCTACCAGGCTGAAGATTTTTCTCATTTACCCTATTAACATCGTTAGGAGTGTGTGCCTGGTGGCTCTAGCTGCCCCAGGTGAAGACGTTTCTCCCCCCACCTGAAGACCCACCCCAAGGACTGTGTTTTTTTATGTTTTGCCATCTGGGGAGTGCACCCACCCACAGCTGCGAGGGGAGACCTGCCCTCGCAGTTCCCACCCCCCTCTCTCTTTCTCTGTTACTCTGTTTCTCCCCTCTCTCTCTGAGGCCCCTTTCTCCTAATTTTTAAAAAAAAACAATTGAGACAACTGAGCAGAGGGAGCAAGGCCCCTCCCCAATTGCCAACTAGGGGAGTGGTGCCTCGTTAAGGGCTCCTCTGCTCAGTTAAATATACAAGGCCAATAAAGACCATTAAGGCCTGTGACTTTGGGGTGGGTGTAGCCCTTAAAGGGACCCCGTGATGGCGACCCCATCCACGCCGGTGGCAGGGCCAGCGAAGACGTATGCGCAGGTGGCAACCGCTTCCACGGCACCTCCTGCGCCACCCGCTGCCCTGCCACCTTTTCAACTTATAACCAGGAAACACGGGGTCAAGAGCTACACTCACCCCACAATGAGCATTGAGGAGTGCGTGCGGGCGATGGCTGGGGTAGTCGGCCCCTCGGCCATTGTCGCGGCCTCCAAGATGTCTGGGAAGGCCGTTTTCTTCCTGGGGTCGGAGCGGGCGGTGTCCCTGGCCCTTGAAAAGGGGCTCACGGTGGGCGGGACGTTCCTGCCGGTGGACCCTCTCGAGGCCACCGCGCAGAGGGTCATCATGTCAAACGTCCCGCCGTTTGTTTCCGCTGAGCTCCTCCTCCCTCACCTACACCAACTGGGGGAGGTAAGGTCGGGGATCAACCCCATACCGCTCGGCCTCAGGGAGAACAGCCTGCGCCACGTGTTCTCCTTCCGCCGCCAGCTCTTTGTCCGGCTGGCGCGGGAGGAGACGACGGAGGGGAACTTTAATGTGGTGCACGAGGGGACTGCCTACCGCGTCTTTTAGACGTCGGACGGCGTGCGGTGCCATGCCTGCAGGGAGGTGGGGCACGTTCGCAAGAACTGCCCCGCCTCCAAGGCCGCCAAACCACCGAAGGCGGCCAAGGCTGGCGCCGCCGCCACCCCTCCCCCTAGTTGTGTCCGCGTGCCGGGAGCCGTAGTTGCGCGGGCATCGTCGGAGGCCTTTGTTTTCAGGGCCTCCGGCGGGGGGGAGGGAGAGCGTCCGAGCGGAAAGAAGGCGCGGAACAAGGAGAAACATCTAGTGGCGGGTCCCCTCGGTGCGCCAGAAAGATTGACCACCGCGCTCGGCCCAACCCAGCCACCGGCGAGCGCGGGGTGCCCTGAGCCCGTGCCCGAGCCCTTGAACAACACCGCAGAGGGGCCCGGGCGCGGGCAAGAAAAGAAAAAGGGGGGGGCGGAGCGGGAGGCCTCGGCAGACATGGAGGTCTCCCTGCCTCAGCGCACCTCCAGCAACAAAAGGAGGCGCCGCTCCGTTGAGGCGGAGGGGGAACAACATCCCTCCGCGGAGGAGTTGGTGCCCGCCGCGTGTCCCGCGTCCCCCACCAGCGCCCCCAAGCAGCGCCGTAGGCGGGAGGAGTCTGTCCCCGGGGAGGGTGAGACAGTCGAGGCTGCCCAGCCTCTGCCTCCCGGGGATGGCGTGGAAGATCTGCCTGTCGTGGGGGGCGTGGGGACCGCGGAGGAATGCATTGCCGCCGGGCCGGGCGTCCCGGGGACTGAGGCGGGCGGGGCCGAAAAGGCCGAACCTGAGCCCGCCCAGCCAATACACAACTTCCCCCGGGAGTCGCTCGACCCGGCAAAAAATGAAACAAATGTTTTTTATGACACTGTAGATGCTGGGCCGCGGGGTGGCAGCGGGGAGGGGGAGGAACACCCACCCTCGCCCCCTACTTTGGAGCTGGAGCACTTGGGGAGCCTGGGGATTTCCTATGGCCGGGTCTCTCCTTGTTCCCCGGTTCCTGGGGCGGAGGGGGAACCCCTTCCGCTGTCATTTCCCGACCCAGCACCATTTTTAAAAGAGCCCAGTGGGGACTCCTCTGCCGACGATCCTGGGGGTGGGATCGGGGCAGAGCCAGGGCCGGTTGGAGCGGCCGGTTCATTTGCCGTACCTTGTGCGGTCGATGGGCCGGCTGCTGGCGGCCACCTCCCGGAGGAGGACGGGGACTCGGTGGGGGACGCGGGTGAAGACCTAGAGACCACCGCCAGCGAGGCGGTGGATCTGCTCGCGGCCGCCGCCGAGACCATCTTCATTCCTGCAAAGGAACTCCGGGACTTTTTGGCCCAGAGCCGGGGTCGCTGCAACCAAGCCCGACTGGCCCTGGAAAAATGGTCCGAGCCAGAGCTGATCAAGGGGTCCGTCCGCGCCGCCGTTAAAACCTTGGCCGCGGGCGGGCCCTTGACAAAGGCGCAACACCTTGAGCTGCGCGAGCTCGAGGGACTCCTCGCTGGGCTGCGGAGGGAGCGGAGTTCAACAAAAGACTCCGCTCCCTCCCCCACAATAGGTTAAGGTAGAGGTTGCACTATGCTTTTGCCATGAAGATAACCATAGCCAGCCTCAACATCAACGGCGGCAGAGGGGCACGCCGTAGATTTGACAATTTTTCGCTCCTGCGGGAGGGGAAATATGCGGTGTGCTTCCTGCAAGAAACCCACACCGTTCCGGGAGACGAAGCCACGTGGCTCCTGGAATGGCAAGGAGAGGTCCGCATGAGCCACCTCACCGCCATTTCTAGTGGGGTGGCCATCTTGCTGGGCCCGCATTTTCAGCCGGAGATCTTGGGGGTCGAGGAGCCCGTGCCAGGCCGCTTGCTGCACGTAACGGTTCGCCTGGGGGACGTGCCGCTCCATCTCGTGAACGTGTACGCCCCTCAGCCCGGCCCGCAGCAAACGCGCTTCTTTGAAGAGGTGTCCGCTCTTCTTGGCTCCGTCGACGTCGGCGACTGCATTGTCCTCGGGGGGGATTTTAACTGCACCCTCGAGGCGAGGGACCGCTCCGGTGCCCCGCAGTGCATGACGACGATGGAGAAGTTGAGGGACCTGGTCGGGTCCTTCGACTTGGTGGACGTCTGGCGAAATCTCCACCCCGACTCCAGCGCCTTTACTTGGGTGAGGCCTGGAGTAGGATGGTCTAGAGTCGACCGCCTTTACGTGTCTCGGGCGTACGTTTCCTGCGTCCCGGCGGCCTCCATGCGGCCGGTGCCGTGTTCGGACCACCACCTGGTGTGGGCGGAGCTCGCTTCGCTCCGCGCGAGGACGGGGTCCGCGTACTGGCACTTTAACAACCGGCTGCTGGAGGACGTGCGGTTCCAGGACTCGTTCCGTCGATTCTGGTCCGACTGGAGAAGGAAGCAGGGGGGCTTCCCCTCCTTGAGGCTATGGTGGGACGTGGGCAAGGCTCACGTCCGCGTCTTCTGTCAAGAGTACGCGAGGGGGTCGACCAAGAGGCGGGCGGCCAGAGTCGGGCGCCTAGAAAAAGAGGTGCTCGACCTGAAAGCCCGTCTCGGTCAAGTCGTCCAGGATCCGGCCCTGCGGATGGTGTACGAAGCGAAGAAGGCCGCGCTGAAGGACCTGCAGCTCGTCGGGTCCCGAGGCGCGTTCGTGAGGTTGCGGATCCGGTTCCTGCGGGATCTGGACCGCGGCTCCCCCTTCTTCTACTCGCTGGAAAAAAGGCAGAGTGTCCGTAAGCAGCTCTTGACGCTGCTGGCCGACGACGGCTCTCTCGTCTCGGATCCGGAGGGCGTCAACAACAGGGCCCGTGAATATTACGGGGCTCTGTTCTCTCCGGATCCGTCCAGCGAGGAAGCGCGTAGAGTTTTGTGGGAGGACCTGCCGAAGGTCAGCCCGGAGGGCGCCGAAAATCTGGAAGCTCCGCTAAGCCTGGCCGGCTCTCGAGGGGAAAATCCCCGGGGCTGGACGGGCTGACCGTGGAGTTCCACAGGGCGTTCTGGGACGTCCTGGGGAGCGACTACGCGCGGGTCCTGGGGGAAAGTCTGGCGACCGGGGAGATGCCCCTCTCTTGGCGCAGGGCAGTCATCGTCCTGCTGCCTAAGAAGGGCGATCTCCGCCTCCTTAAGAACTGGCGCCCGGTCTCCCTCCTCAGCACGGACTACAAAATCTTCGCCAGGGCGATGTCTGCTCGCCTTGGTGCTGTGCTGGACCACATGATCCACCCCGACCAGTCCTACACGGTCCCGGGCCGGACAATCCACGATAACATCCATCTGGTCCGGGACCTCATCCATTGTTCCCAGGAGGCTGGTCTGTCGGTCGTCTTCCTATCCCTCGACCAAGAGAAGGCGTTCGACAGGGTGGATCATGACTATCTGCTCGGAACTCTGCGCGCTTTCGGGTTCGGGACGCATTTCGTCGCCCGGATCCGACTTTTGTACGCCGCCGCGGAGTGTCTGATTAAGGTTAACGGGTCCTTGACGGCGCCCCTTCGCTTTAGGAGAGGGGTGCGCCAGGGATGCCCCATGTCCGGCCAGTTATACGCCGTTTGCGTGGAGCCTTTCCTGCGCCTCTTGCGGACGAGGTTGACGGGACTGGCTCTGCAAGGGCCGGGCGTGGAGGTCGTCCTCTCGGCTTACGCCGATGACGTGCTCCTCGCGGTAGAGGATCCCGCTGACCTGCGGAGAATGCGTGAGTGCCAGGAGATTTACTCGGCCGCGTCCTCCGCCAGGATCAACTGGGAGAAATGTTCCGGACTCCTGGTGGGTCAGTGGCGGGTGGACTCCCTGCCGGAGGAGCTCAGGCCTTTTGCCTGGAGCACGACCCATCTCCTCTATCTGGGAGTCTACCTTAGCCCCGACGAGGGAGCCTGGCCGGCGAACTGGCAGGAGCTGGAGGCCAAGGTCACCGCTCGCCTAGGGCGCTGGACAGGACTGCTCCGAGTGCTGTCCTACAGGGGTCGAGCGCTAGTCATAAACCAGCTGGTGGCCGCAATGCTGTGGTACCGGCTGGTCACTTTGACCCCTCCCCCTGCGTTTGTCGCCAAGATACAGAAGAAGCTGGTGGACTTCTTCTGGAACAACAGGAAGCACTGGGTCTCTGCCGCGGTCTTGAGTCTCCCGCTTGAGGAGGGCGGTCAGTCGTTGGTGTGCGTCAGCGCCCAGCTCGCGACTTTCCGTCTTCAGACCCTGCAGAGATACCTTTACGTCGAGCCCCCTCCGAGGTGGTGCGCTCTGGCGAGGTATTTCTTCCGCCAGCAGCGCGACCTCAATTATGACACGCAGCTCCTGTTTGTGAACCTGGGGGGTGCCAGGACCGCCCTCCGGGAGCTGCCTGTCTTTTACAGGGAACTCATCAGGGTCTGGAACAAAGTCTCCACCAAGCGCAGCTCTCCGCCGGCTGGAGTGGCGGCCGTCCTGCAGGAACCGCTGCTCGGGAATCCATACCTCCACGGCCGAGGTTTTATGTGGCGGTCGGAAGAGAGGGCTGTGGCTGGTGAGGTGACCAGGGTCAGGGACCTGCTCGATGGCAGAGGAGCGGGCTGGATGGCGCCAGACACGCTGGCGCGGCGCCTAAATTCTGCCAATGTCCGCCACGCGGCCGATGCCATCGAGTCGCTAAAAACAGCTCTGGGCCCTGACTCCGTTAGGTGCATCGAGGAGGCTCAGGCACGTGGGGAGATCCCGTCCGAACTGACCCCCGTCCGGACGGAATTCCTCATCGGCGCCAAACCCCGGAACCTCCCTCGGGGGCCGGCGCCTCACAACTTGAGCCGCCTCGGGGAAATCCCCTCCGTGCCTTTCAGTTCCGCGCGGAGGGGTTTCCTGTACGGGCTGCTCCTGCACACCCTCAACTTTGCCATCCTCGCCGGCCGTCCGGACACGCCATGGCGTACCATCTTGCCGTCCGGAGGAGGCGGGGGTCCCCGATGGAGGGCACTCTACGCAGGGGTCCTCCCACTATTCATCGGGGACTTGGCCTGGAGGGTGGTGCACGGAGCAGTGCCGTGCAACAAATTTTTAAGCCGGTTCACGGACTCCCAGGCCGCCTGCAATTTCTGCGGTCTGGAGGAGTCCGTGTTCCATGTTTTTATTGAGTGCACAAGGTTGCAGCCCCTGTTCCATTATTTGAAGGGGCTGCTCCTGAAATTCTGGCTGCACTTCAGTCCCACTCTCCTGATCTTTGGGCACCCTGTGCGGAGGGGAGCGGGTAGGTCCGAGGGCCTCCTCGTAGGACTGCTCCTGGGCACGGCCAAGGGTGCCATCAGCCGGTCCAGGCAGCGGGCGGTCGAGGGGGTCGTTCAACCTGACTGCCTGCCTCTCTTTCGCTCTTACATCCGGTCCAGGGTGTCCTTGGAGATGGAGCACGCGGTGTCCACCGGTACGCTCGCGGCCTTCCGCGAGAGGTGGGCACCGGAGGGACTGGAGTGCATCATCACGCCCGGCAACCAAATTTTAATTTGATTTTACGTTTTTAAGTTTAATTTGTTTTAATTGCCGGTGCTTTTAGTGTCCCCCTTCCCTTTTATAGGGGGCACTGGGGAAAATTGTGATTTTAGTGCCAAAAAAAAAACACAAAAAAAAAGGGGGGAAAAAAAAAGGGCCTTGTAAATGTCTGGAGTGTCACCCAGGTCGGGTGGCACCGTTTAATGTTTTATGTTTTGCAGGTGAACTCCAAAAAGAGTTTCATGCACAAGGACCCCCAGGTCCCTCTGCACCGCAGCATGTTATAATTTCTCCCCATTCAAATAATATTCCCTTTTACTGTTTTTTTTCCCACCCCCCCCCCCCCCAAGGTGGATGACCTCGCATTTTATGACATTGTATTCCATCTGCCAAACCTTAGCCCATTCGCTTAACCTATCTAAATCTCTTTGCAGCCTCTCTGTGTCCTCTACACAACCCGCTTTCCCACTAATCTTTGTGTCATCTACAAATTTTGTTACACTACACTCTGTCCCCTCTTCCAGGTCATCTATGTATATTGTAAACAGTTGTGGTCCCAGCACCAATCCCTGTGGCACACCACTAACCACCGATTTCCAACCCGAAAAGGACCCATTTATCCTGACACTCTGCTTTCTGTTAGCCAGCCAATTCTCGATCCATGCTAATACATTTCCTCTGACTCGGCGTGCCTTTATCTTCTGCAGTAACCTTTTGTGTGGCACCTTATCAAATGCCTTTTGGAAACCTAAATACACCACATCCATCGGTACACCTCTATCCACCATGCTTGTTATATTCTCAAAGAAATAACGACGAAGATGAGATTTGAACCCCACGCGTGCAGAGCACAACGGATTAGTCATCCACCATCTTAACCTCGCGGCCACCTCATCATCAGCAAACTTGGCCACGTTACACTCAGTCCCTTCTTCCAAGTTGTTAATATAGATTGTAAATAGTTGGGGTCCCAGCACTGATCCCTGCAGCACCCCACTCGTTACTGGTTGCCAACCCGAGAATGAACCATTTATCCCGACTCTCTGTTTTCTATTAGTTAGCCAATCCTCTATTCATGCTAATATATTATCCCCAACTCCGTGAACTTTTATCTTGTGCACCTTGTCAGATGCCTTCTGGAAATCCAAATCCACTGGTTCCCCTTTATCCACCCTGTTCATTACATCCTCAAAGAATTCCAGACAATTTGTCAAACATGACTTCCCCTTCATAAATGCATGCTGACTCTGCCTGACCGAATTTTGCTTTTCCAAATGGCCTGCTACTGCTTCTTTAATAATGGACTCCAACATTTTCCCAACCACAGATGTTAGGCTAATTGGTCTTTAGTTTCCTGCTTTTTGTCTGCCTCATTTTTTAAATAGGTGCATTACATTTGCAGTTTTCAAATCTGCTAGCTTTCCAATTTTCTAGCCTTTGTTTCCTCTGCCTTCCAAACGCGCTTACTAATTTTCAGCCTTCCAATTCCAGCTTTGCTTCTCTCCCTTTTGAAACCACTCATATTCCCAACCCCTTGCCAAGCTAGTTTAAACCCTCCCCAACAGCACTAGCAACCCCCCCCCCCCCCGCAAGGATATTGGTTCAGTCTCTGTTGAGGTGCAACCCGTCCGCCTTGTACAAGTCCCACCTCCCCCTGAAACAGTCCCAATGCCTCAGGAAACTAAAGACCTCCCTCCAGCACCATCTCTCCAGCCACACATTCTTCTGCTCTATCCTCCTATTTCTGTACTCACTAGCATGTGGCACCGGAAGTAATCCGGTGATTACTACCTTTGAGGTCCTGTTTTTTTAAAATCTCTTTACCAGTTCCCTAAAATCTGCCTCATCCCTCATGATCTTATTGAATGGCGGAGCAGGCATGAAGGGCCGAATGGCCTACTCCTGTTCCTATTTCTTATGTTCTTAATTACAAATATGAATTGAAATGTAAATTCTCATTGGAAAACTGTTATGAAACATTATAACAATATGTATTTAAAATGCTGAGATAAATTATTAAGTACATTAACAAGCTTTTTGTACTCCAGTATCTGTATAAAGATTAAAGATAAACAACTGGGTGAAAGATCACTAATAAAAGTAGACAGTAAAACCACAAATGTTCATTACAGGAGAGATTAGCAAAATACTGGAAACACTGAAGAGGATGCTGTCAATGTAGCTGTAGAGGAGAAGTAGGTTAGGATAAAAATAGATCAAGAGGATGTACTTAAAAGGTTGACAGTCCTCAAGTAGAAAAGTCACCCCGTCCAGATGAGATGCATCCTATGTTACTGAAGAAAATGACCACAATCTTCCAATCATTCTTAGATATGGGGTGATTACAGAGGACTGAAGGATTGCAAATGTTACATCCCTCTTTAAAAGAGGAAAGAGGGATAAACCCGGCAACTACAGGCCAGTCAACCTAACTTCAGTGGTGGGGAAACTTTGAGACACAATAACCCGGGACAAAATGAATTGACATTTGGAAAAGTACAGACTAATATTTGAAAGTCAGTACAGATTTGTTAAAAGGCAAATCCAGTTTGACTAACTTGATTGAGTTCTTTGATGAAGTAACGGAGAAGGTCGATGAGGGTAATGCAGTTAATGTTTTGTACGTAGACTTTGAAAAGGCATTTCACAAAGTACCACATAATAGACTTGTTAGCAAATTTAAAGTTCATGGATTAAATGGACAGTGGCAGTGTGAACATGAAATTGTCTAAGACACAAAAAGCAGAGAGCAGTGGTGATGGTTGTTTTTCAGACTGGAGGGGCGTATACAATGGTGTTTCCCAGGATTCAGTATTAGGGCCACTGCTCTTTTTGATATATATTGACCTGGACCTGGATATACGGGAACGGTAGCAAAGTGATAATGTTACTGGACTAGTAATCCAGAGGCCTGAACTAATGATCCAGAGACGTGAGTTCAAATCTCACCATGGTTGCTGGGGAGTTTAAATTCAGTTAATTAAATAAATCTGGAATAAAAAGCTAGCATCAGTAATGGCAACCACGAAACTATCAGAATGTCGTAAAAACCCATCCGGTTCATAAAATCTGCCGTCCTGATCAGGTCTGGCCGATTCGTGACTCCAGACCCACAGCAATGTGGTTGACTCTTAACTGCCATCTGAAATGGCCTAGCAAGTCACTCAGTTATACTAAACCGCTACGACAAACAATATGCTATGACAAACTGGACGGACCACCCGACATCGGCCTCGGCTGTGAAGAAGGCAATGGCCCAGTCGAGCCTGCAAAATCCCCTTACCAACATCTGGGGACCTGTGCCAAAATTGGGAGAGCTGTCACACAGACTAGTCACGCACCAGCCTGACATAGTCATACTCACAAAATCATATATTTCAGCCAGTGTCCCGGACTCCTCCATCTCCATCCCTGGGTATGTCCTGTCCCACCGGCAGGACAGATCAACCTGGGGTGGCGACACAGTAGTATACGGGAGGGAGTGGCCCTGGGAGTCCTCCAGAAGTCTCATGGCTTCAGGTCAAACCATGGGCAAGGAAACCTCCTGCTGTTTACCACCTACTACCCTCCCTCAGCTGATGAATCAGTACTCCTCCATCTTGAACACCACTTGGAAGAATCACAGAATAGCAAGGGCACAGAATATACTCTGGGTGGGGACTTCAATGTCCATCGCCAAGAATGGCTCGGTAGCACCACTACTAACGAATCCTGAAGGACACAGATACCAGAGAGATCCAACGAGGGAAAAATCTACTTGACCTCATCCTCACCATTCTACCTGTCGCAGATGCATCTGTCCATGACAGCATTGGTAACAGTGACGAGCGCACAGTCATTCACACTTAAGATACCCTCCATCGTGTTGTGTGGCACTACCACCATGCTAAAATGGGATAGATTCAGAAAAGATCTAGCAGCTCAAAACTGGATATCCATGAGGCGCTGTGGGCCATCAGCAGCAGCAGAATTATATTCCACCACTATCTAACCTCGTGGTCCGGCATATCCCTCTCTCCACCATCACCATCAAGCCAGGGGACCAACCCTGGTTCAATGAGGGGTGCAGAAGAGTATGCCAGGAGCAGCACCAGGCATACCTAAAAATGAAGTACCAACCTGGGGAAGCTGCAACACAGGACTACATGCATGTTAAGCAGCAGAAGCAGCTTGCTATAGACAGAGCTAAGCGGTATCCCACAATCAATGGATCAGATCAAAGGTTTGCAGTCCCGTCACATCCAGTTGTGAATGGTGGTGGACCATTCAACAACTAACGGGAGGAGGATACTCCATGAATATCCCCATCCTCAATGGTGGCGGAGCTCAGCACGTGAGTGCAAAAGAAAAGGCTGAAACGTTTGCAAGCATCTTCAGCCAGAAGTGCCAAGTGGATGATCCATTTCGGCCTCCTCCACCATCACAGAAGCCAGTCTCAAGCCAATTTGATTCACTC
Source organism: Pristiophorus japonicus (assembly GCF_044704955.1). Classification (NCBI taxonomy): domain Eukaryota; kingdom Metazoa; phylum Chordata; class Chondrichthyes; family Pristiophoridae; genus Pristiophorus; species Pristiophorus japonicus. Next base: position 109,652,122 of record NC_091982.1, read on the forward strand.
CACGTGATAAAGAAATGGCTGGGCGTACTGGATGCAGCAAAGGCTATGGGCAACAACACCCCGGCGGCTCTTGTGCTCCAGAACTAGCCGCGTCTCTAGCCAAGCTGTTCCAGTTAAGCTACAACACTGGCATCTAACCGACAAATGTGGAAAACTGCCCAGGTATGTCCAGTCCACAAAAAGCAGGACAAATCCAATTCGGCCAACTACCATCAGCCTATTCTCAATCATCAGCAAAGTGAGGGAAGGTGTCGTCAACAGTGCTATCAGCAGCACTTACTCACCAATAACCTGCTCACCGATGCCCAGTTTGGGTTCCACTGGGACCACTCAGCTTCAAACCTCATTACAGCCTTGGTCCAAACATGGACAAAAGAGCTGAATTCCAGAGGTGAGGTGAGAGTGACTGTCCCTGGCATCAAGGCAACATTTGACCGAGTGTGGCATCAAGGAGCCCTAATAAAACTGAAGTCAATGGGAATCAGGGGGAAAACTATCCACTGGCTGGAGTCGTACCTAGCACAAAGGAAGATAGTTGTGGTGGTTGGACGTCAATCATCACAGCCTCAGGACATCAAGAGTTGCTCAGGGCAGTGTCCTAAGCCTAACCATCTTCAGCTGTTTCGTCGATGACCTTCCCTCCATCACAAGGTCAGAAGTGGGGATGTTCGCTGATGACTGCAGTGTTCAGTGCCATTCGCAACTCCTCCGATAATGAAGCAGTCCATGCCCGTACGCAGCGAAACATGGACGACTTTCAGGCTTGGGCTGATAAGTGGCAAGTAACATTCGTGCCACAACAGTGGCAGGCAATGACTATCTCCCAACAAGCGAGAGTCTAACCACCAGCCCTTAACATTCAACGGCATTACTATCGCCAAATCCTCCACCATCAACATCCTGGGGTCACCATTGATCAGAAACTGAACTGGACCAGCCACATAAATACTGTGGCAACAAGAGGTCAGAGGCTGGGTATTCTATGGCGAGTGTCCCACCTCCTGACTCCCCAAAGTCTTTCCACCATCTACAAGGAACAAGTAAGGATTGTGATTGAATACTCTCCACTTGCCTGGATGAGTGCAGCTCCAACAGCACTCAAGAAGCTCGACACCATCCAGGACAAAGCAGCCCGCTTGATTGGCACCTTAGAATCATACAATGGTTACAGCATGGAAGGCGGCCATTCGGCTTGTCGAGCCCATGCCAACTCTCAGCTAGTCCCACTTACCTGCCCTTTCCCCTTAGCCCTGCTATTTTTTTTTCTTTCAGATACTTATCCAACTCCCTTTTGAAAGATAAAATTGAGTTTGCCTCCACCACCCTTTCAGGCAGTGCATTCCAGATCTTAACCATTCGCTTCTTACGTCGCCTTTGGTTCTTTTGCCAATTAGCTTAAGTCTGTGTCCTGTGGTTTTCAAAGCTTCTGCCAATGAGAACAGTTTCTTTCTATCCAACCCCTCATGATTTTGAACACCTCTATCAAATCTCCTCTCAATCTTCTATTCCAAGGAGAACAACCCCAGCTTCTCCAGTCTATCAATGTAACTGAAGTCCCTCATTCCTGGAATCATTCTCCTAAATCTTATCTGCACCCTCTCTAAGGCCTTCACATCCTTCCTAAAGTGTGGTGCCCAGAATTGGACACAATACTCCAGTTGGGGCCGAACCAGTGTTTTATACAGGTTCATCATAATTTCCACACTTTTGAACTCTATACCTCTATTTATGAAGCCCAGGATCCCGTAAGCCTTTTTAACTGCTTTCTCAACCTGCCCTGCCAACTTCAAAGATTTCTGCACACATACTCCCAGGTCTCTCCATTCGTGCACCCCCATTAGATTTGTACCATTTTGTTTATATGTCCTTTCCTCATTCTTTCTACCAAAATGCATCACTTCATACTTTTCTGCATTAAATTTCATCAGCCACGTGTCTGCCGATTTCACCCATCTGTCTATGTCTTCCTGATGTCTATCACTCTCCTCCTCACTGTTCACTATACTACCAAGTTTTGTGTATCTGCAAATTTTGAAATTGTGCCCTGTACATCAGAGAAGGTTCACTAGGTTGATTCCGGAGATGAGGGGGTTGCTTTATGAAGATAATTTGAGTAGGTTGGGCCTATATACATTGGATTTCAGAAGAATAGAGATGATTTTATCAAAACGTATATAAGATAAGGAGGGGACTCGACAAGGTGGATGGAGAGAGGATATTTCCACTCATAGGGGAAACTAAAACTAGGGGTCATAGTCTCAGAATAAGGGGCCGCCCATTTAAAACTGAGATGAGGAGGAATTTCTATGCATGAATTTCTATGCATGACCTATGCATGAAGGCAGAGGGTATGGCTGAGGTACTAAATGAGTACTTTACATCTGTCTTCACCAAGGATGCTATCATAGACATAGTGAAGGAGGAAGTAGTGGAGATACTTGATTGGATAAAAAAAATTGGTAAAGAGGTGGTACAGGTACAGCGCTAAGAATCCGGAAGCCGCGGGACTAACTTACAGAAACTTAAACGCAAGATGTATCTGATTCATGTTAATATAGTATAAGTTACTAAATGTTACTAATCTCCAAATTTCTGCTTAATTCCCAGCCAGCTAATTAATCCTAGCCCCTAACTTGAATAGCAAAAAACCGATGTGACCGTAACCAACCAGTTACCAGCTATCCTGTGATAACACCCCTAGATTTTTTGTGGTCTCGGGCTCCTGTCACCACGCTCTTTATTCCAGCTCCGCTCTTGCTGCGCTTCCACTCAGGTCTGCTACTTCACCCTATCCACCACCTTAAAACATTCACTCTCGCGATCACTGGTGTACTGTGGATGCAGTGTGTACAAGACGCACTACAGCAAGTCACCATGGCTTCTTCGGCAGCACCTCCCAAACCCGCAACCTCTTCCACCTAGCAGGACAAGAGCAACAGGTGCTTAGGAACACCACGACCTCCACATTCCAAGTCACATACCATCCTGACCTGTAAGTATATCCCTGTTCCTTCATTGTGGCTGGGTCAAAATCCTGGAACTCCCTCCCCAACAGCACTGTGGAACTGCAGCAATTCAAGGCGGCAGCTAACCACCATCTTCTCAAGGGAAATCAGGGATGGGCAAGAAATGCTGGCCTTGCCAGCAACGCACTCATCCCATGAAGAAATAATAAATGTTTTTTTCAAAGTTTGCAAATGAGACGAAACTCAAATGTAATAAACAGTGAGGAGGAAGTAACAAACTTGCGAAATGGGCAGACACATGGCAGATGAAATTTAACACAGGGATGTGTGACATGATACATTTTGGTAGGAAGAATGATGAGAAGCAATATAAACGAAAGGACGCAATAGCTGCCAATGAACTGGAAGCGGTCTGCTGGTTCGATGTGGCAGCGCATTCGTTAATTAATTAATTTATTTATTTAAAACAGGAAGTGAGCGGACTGGTGGAAAAAGTCGGGAAGGGAGAGGGTTCGTTAGTGATTGCTTTTAAAAAGGACATGTTTATTCGCAACACCAAAGGTCTGATTGATCCCCTTGAAGAACAAGACACACGCAGCATTTTTTCTGGAATGTGTAATTAGATCCTCCATGCCTACGTTACTTTGCAAAATGTAATTCGAATCATTCTGACTGCCTACTCCAGACAGAACAAAGCTCACTTGCAACAGACAGGGCTCACCTTCACGGGTTAAGACCTTCAACTTCCCCAAACAAGTTCCTGCCCCCACCGCCCAAGTTCCTGACCTACTCCCCCCACCCAGCCAAGCTCCTGACCTCACCCTGCCCAGGTTTCTGACCTCACCCTGCCCCACACAAGTTCCTTCCCCTGCCCAAGTTTCGCTACTCCCATAGATGGGGTATCATGTGGGGGTCACGGATTCTTAACAGGTTTATTGGGAATGAAGTAAATTATGACAGTGTCATTACTTCCGGATTTCGTCCAGTCCAGTGATATAATTTGCCACACATGCACCGAGCTTTCTGAGAAATCAACCAGGTCTAGGGGAGAGGGAGAACATGGTGCAGGTGTACCATCTGGATCACGTCCTCGCTCCCCCCACCTTTAGACCTGGATCACATTCTTCCCCCATCCCCACTGTGCTGTCCGTATTCTTTCTTCCCAACCCAAATTCCTGACCACCTCTCTCTCGCTCTCCTTTCCCCCCAACCAGCACAGGCCAGGGACGGACCTTCTCCCGCAGAGCTCAACAAAGCTTGGCCACTTGGCACTGCCGGCCGGAACCCCTGGGGTACTGCACAACGGCATGCATGCACAGAAGGGGATTGGGTGCCCATGCGTAAAAAGGGACGGGGACGACCTTGCGCAAGCACAGGACACAAAAATTGTTTGTGCAGATAATCACGGTTTAAAAAAAGCAGAAACACCATGCTTCCGGTTGTTGGGAGTGCGCAGTTCACTTATGCGCAACTTACGGTTCTTTGGCAGCAGTCACTCCGTAAACTAAGTGGTACAATTTTAAAGGGGATGCAGGAACAGAGAGACCTGGGCTGGACGTAGACAAATATTTGAAGGTGGCAGGACAAATTGAGAAGGCTGTTAAAAAAGCATACGCTATCCTTGGCTTTATTAATGAAGGAAATTATATTGAACTTTATAAAACACTGGTTGGGCCTCAGCCGGAGTATTGTGTTCAATTCTAGGCACCACACTTTAGTATGGATTTCCTGGCCTTGGAGAGGTTGCAGAAGATTTACTCGCATGGTAACAGGGATGAGGGACTTCAGTTATATCACCTTCCAAAATACCACGGGCTAGAATTTGCATTCCGATCGCTCCCACCCGAATCTTAGCAGTATTCCGGCGGTTGTGTTTTTCGAACCACCGGAATACCGCTAAAGCGCGCTGCCGAGATTTTTTGCTTGTTGATTCTCAGCGGTGGCGGTATTGAGTGGTAGCAGGGTGTGGCGAAGTTGGTAATCTGCAAGCAGACCCCCTAGAAACGAGCAGTTCCCCCCCCCCCCCTCCTCTCTGCGCATGCGCGGGCATTCTCCTGAGATTTCGGGGTCAGAGTTGACCCTGAGCATGCGCAGAGAAGAGAAGGGTTGCTGAGGTGAAGATCGTTGTGTGCAGAGAACGGGGGGGGGGGGGAGTTATTTTACAAATATTTCTAAATGATTTGGAGCATTGTTATTCATAATATAACACAATATAAACGTTTAAAAAATAATGAATTATTTAAATATAAATATTAATAATAAAGAAGATGCAAAAACAAGATATGGAAGTGGAGAGGGAGGAGGGCTGTGCATTTCTGTGAAGAAGCCCAGGAATCGTTGGTGCACGAAGTGGAGGCTCGCTGAGAGCAATTGACACGGGGTGGGCGAGGAAAACCTGCACCAAACGTGTACCAGAGGATATGGTGAAAGATCGCCGAGGTTGTGCCTGTGATGCGGGGTCTGAACTTGTGCTGCAAATATTGGAATGACATCGTTGGGTCTGCGAGAGTAAGTAATAACTTTTATCATGCACTGACTAATTACTCTTTAGTGCCACGTTTTATTATGTTGTAAACCTTGGTGTCATTTTTTATTTCCCATCATCGATCTCATTGTGTTCATCATGCAACACTTGTGTCCTAACGGAACTGAAATGGTGCACTCGTTGACGAAAGGACTGGGGATGTCTACCTATATTGGGGCAAATGGTGGTTTACCCAATGTCTTACTGTAATTATAAAAAGCCACATGGTTCCTGAATTTGAAAATAACATTGGAAAAGTAAGTTCCATGTGTGTGTTCCATAATAGTAGCTGTGAAATTAGTTTACACATATTTTTGTGTCACCTTTGCAGAAAAAATTAGCCAGCAATAGGGCGGAGCTCTCTAAAATGGACAGAGGTCCGCCGATGACTGTTGAATTGACGGACCTTGAAGAACGCGCTGCAGCCCTGACTGGAGTATATGATCGCACCGCCACGTGCGTTGGTGCTAAACCGGTGTCGCGGAGGTTAAGTCTGTGACATGTATGTACATGCTGTTTGTAGTCACCAAATGCTGTCATTGTTAGAGACCATTGAGCAGAACGCACATGGTGCTGCTCTGGTATAAAAGGCCAGCGATTTTGAGAGTCAGGCACTTTGGGCCGTAATAAAGCAGAGCCAAGGTCGTACCTTGTTCAGTTAAACAGTATTCAGTTTGTACCTTTATTGCATACATAACAGTCTGCATAATCCCTGGACTGTACTGCAGTCATGTAATTCAATGTTATGTCAATATAATGTAGAATATAATGTAATGCTGAGAGCACGAAATGTTTAGGGTCAGACATGAATTTTTGGTTCATCACACTCTGCCACTTGGAAAGCAACATATTATTTGGGACTCAATGTAGTTTCTGTCTACTCTGCTTATGATAGTTTTATGTAATGATTCTCGGTAATACATTTGTTTTCCACATAAGCCTGCGCAAAGTGAATTGCTCTCATGTTACCTCTAATCCTTCCCCTGCCACCAACCATTAATGTTATGTTTTTACAGTTGCACAGGAGGAGCTGCCTGCCCCTCCCAGAGAGGAGTCACTGGAGGAAATGAGGGTGAAAGAGACGATGGAACAGATGGTTGAGGAGCAGAACATACCTCAAAACTTTGTGATGGTGGAGGAGGGAGGGAGGGGTGGCGGGACTCGAAGGGTCCTTGCTACCTGCAGCCACCGGTTCCTCGCCGCAATCCAACTTTCTTGGATTCCGATCCGAGGAAGCGGGACCAAGCAGCAAACAGCATGCAGCGGCACACACTGACCCCCCATGCTGAATCCACGGCGGCCCCCGCCCTCCCCTCAGCAGTCATGCACAAGGTGCTCTGCTGCACGATGTCCTAGTCCCGACGTGGGCAGGACCAGGGGTATTAATAGCGGGAGGAGGAGGAGGGAGGCAGGGTCAAGGATCAGGAAGGATTGGGGAGGAAAGGCAGCCGCAGGTAGAATCGTAGAAGTGTGCAGGGGTGGTTTGAGTGTTGTTTTTACTGTTGTTGTTGATAATGTTTTGTTATGTAAAATTTTCATTGAGAACAATGTTATTTTATTTATTTTATTAAAAATTTAGTTAAATTCAAATTACAACTTTTATAAAAATGTTTTATTCAATTAAACCATTTGGTACAGTGTCTCACTCCAGCTCTATTCTGCATCTTACAAGAAGCCAGCTAAATTGGCAATGAAACTACAGACCCCATTTCTTTTAAAGCACACAAGTAGATTCAGATGTCCAAAGTCAATTATTCACAATAAAATCAAAATCCCCTAATAACTGCTCCAGAAATCACTTCAAGAAATTGCAGCCGGCTGGCAACTTTACATAGATTCTTTACCGCGCCCCCCCCCCAACCCCACCACAGAAAAAAAGATTCCAAAATGGAGGCATAACGCTGGGACAAAGCATGGTAAGTACCTAAAAAATGGTCGGTACATATCCTCAGTGATACCGGGCAGTACATACGGCATAATTAGCGAATTTAGCGCTGATGGGAATTTTCTTGATATTTTTGGGTGGGAAACATGGGTGAGTGATCGCAGCAACACCGGCTGTAATTGCAGGCCAAAATTACCGTTGGTGATATTCGGGTCTACAACGGGCGGCAATTTGCATTTCTTGCTAAAACGGGTGGTATTCCGGCAGCCAGAATGGAAATTCTCGCCCCAAAGATTCGAGAACAGTTCCCGCAGATTGGAAGGTAGCTAATGTAACCCTGCTATTTAAGAAAGGAGGGAGAGAAATTTAAGAAAGGAGGGAGGAAATGGCGAACTACAGACCAGTTAGCCTGACATCAGTAGTAGGGAAAATGCTTGAATCTATTATTAAGGACATGGTATCAGGGCACTTAGAAAATAATAGGATTGGGCAGAGTCAACAGATTTATGAAAGGGAAATTATGTTTGACAAATCTGTTAAGAGTTTTTTGAGGTTGTATCTAGCAGGATAAGAGGGAACCAGTGGATGTGGTTTATTTGGATTTTCAGAAGGCATTCGATAAGGTGCCACACAAGGACGTTATTAAACAAAATTAGGGCTCATGGGATTGGGGGTAATATACTAGCATGGATTGAGGATTGGTTAATGGTCAGAAAACAGTAGGAATAAACAAGTCATTTTCGGGTTGGCAGGCTGTAACTAGTGGGGTGCTGCAAGGATTGGTGCTTGGGTCCCAGCTATTCACAAACTATAGATAGGCTACGTGAGTGAGCAAGCATATTTCAAATGGAATATAATGTGGAGAAATGTGAAGTTATCCACTTTGGTAGGAAAAATAGAAAAGCAGAATTTTTTTTTAAATGGTGAGAGATTGGGAAATGTTGGTGTTCAGAGGGACTTGGGTGTTAACGTGAAGGTACAGCAAGTAATTAAGAAAGCAAATGGTATTTTGGCCTTTATTACAAGAGGATTTGAGTACAAGAGTAAAGACATCTTATTGCAATTATATAGGACCCTGGTGAGACCGCACCTGGAGTACTGTGTACAGTTTTGGTCTCATTACCATAATGATATACTTGCCATAGAGGGAGTGCAACAAAGGTTCACCAGACTGATTCCTGGGATGAGGGAAATTGTCCTATGAGAGATGGAGCAGACTAGGCCTGTATTCTCTAGAGTTTAGAAGGATGAGAGATGATCACATTGAAACATAAAAAATACTTACAGGGCTAGACAGGGAGGATGTTTCCTCTGGCTGGAGTGTCTAGAACCAGGGGTCACAGTCTAAGAGTAATGGGTCAGCCATTTAGGACAGAGATGAGGAGAAACTTCTTCACTCAGAGGGTGGTGAATCTTTGGAATTCCCTATCCCAGAGAGCTATAGAGGCTCAGTCTTTGAGTATATTGAAGACAGAGATTGATAGATTTTGAATATCAAGGGATATGGGGACAGTGCAGGAAAGTGGTGTTGAGGTAGCAGATCAGCCATGATCTTATTGAATGGCGGAGCAGGCTCAAGGGGCCAAATTGCTGACTCCTGCTCCTATTTCTTATGTGGAGAGACTAGAGAAGCTGGGGTTGTTCTCAGAGTAGAGAAGGTGAAGAGGAAATTTGATCGAAATCCTTATTAGTCAGGAAGTTGTGTTAGGGAAATTGATGGGATTGAAGGCCGATAAATCCCCAGGGCCTGATAGTCTGCATCCCAGAGTACTTAAGGAAGTGGCCCTAGAAATAGTGGATGCATTGGTGGTTATTTTCCAACATTCCATTAGACTCTGGTTCAGTTCCTATGGATTGGAGGGTAGCTAATGTAACCCTACTTTTTTAAAAAGAGAGAAAACAGGGAATTATAGACCGGTTAGCCTGACATCGGTAGTGGGGAAAATGTTGGAATCAATTACTAAAGATGTAATAGCAGCACATTTGGAAAGCAGTGACCGGATCGGTCCAAGTCAGCATGAAAGGGAAATCATGCTTGACAAATCATGTAGAATTTTTTGAGGATGTAACTAGGAGAATGGATAAGGGAGAATCAGTGAATGTGGTGTATTTATACTTTCAAAAGACTTTTGACAAGGTCCCACACAAGAGATTAGTGTGCAAAATTAAAGCACATGGTATTGGGGGTAATGTATTGACGTGGATAGAGAACCGGTTGGCAGACAGGAAGCAAAGAGTAGGAATAAACGGGTCCTTTTCAGAATGGCAGGCAGTGACTAGTGGGGTACCGCAAGGTTCAGTGCTGGGTCTCCAGCTATTTACAATATACATTAATTATTTAGACTAACGAATTGAATGTAATATCTCCAAGTTTGCAGATGACACTAAGCTGGGTGGCAGTGTGAGCTGTGAGGAGGTTGCTAAGAGGCTGCAGGGTGACTTGGACAGGTTAGGTGAGTGGGCAAATGCATGGCAGATACAGTATAATGTAGATAAATGTGAGGTTATCCACTTTGGTGGCAAAAACAGGAAGGTAGAATATTATCTGAATGGTGACAGATTAGAAGGGTAGGTGCAACGAGACCTGGGTGTCATGGTACATCAGTCATTGAAAGTTGGCATGCAGGTACAGCAGGCGGTGAAGGCAGAAAATGGCATGTTGGCCTTCATAGCGAGAGGATTTGAGTCTAGGAACAGGGAGGTCTTACTGCAGTTGTACAGGGCCTTGCTGAGGCCGCACCTTGAATATTGTATACAGTTTTGGTCTCCTAATCTGAGGAAGGGCATTTTTGCTATTGAGGGAGTGCAGCGAAGGCTCACCAGACGGATTCCTGGGATGGTAGGCCTGACATATGAAGAAAGACTGGATCGACTAGGCTTATATTCACTGGAATTTAGAAGAATAAGAGGGGATCTCAAAGAAACATAAAATTCTGACGGGATTGGACAGATTAGATGCAGGAAGAATGTTCCCAATGTTGGGGAAGTCCAGAACCAGGGGTCACAGTCTAAGGATAAGAGGTAAGCCATTTAGGACCGAGATGAGGAGAAATTTCTTCACTCAGAGAATTGTGAACCTGTGGAATTCTCTACCACAGAAAGTTGTTGAGGCCATATATTCAAAAGAGTGTTAGATGTGGCCCTTACAGCTAAAGGGATCTGGAGAGAAAGCAGGAATGGGGCACTGAAGTTGCATGATCAGCCATGATCATATTGAATAGTGGTGCAGGCTCGAAGGGCTGAATGGCCTACTCCTGCACCTATTTTCTATGTTCAAAATCATGAATGGTTATGATCGAGCAAATAAAGAGCTGTTTTAGGAGCAGAATGGTCAGCAGAGTACACAGATTTAAGGTGATTGGCAAAAGAATCACAGGTGACATGAGGAAACATTTTCTTTTACACAGCCTGAAAGTGTGGTAGAAGCAGATTCAATTACAACTTTCAAAAGGGAATTGGGTAAATACTTGCAGGGTAAAAAAAAAACACAGGGCTATGGGGAAAAAGCAGGGAAGTAGGGCTAATTTGACAGTTCTCAGTCCGAGCCAGCACAGGCACCATGGGCCAAATGGCCTCATTCTGGTGCTGTATTATTTTATGATTCTAACTAGTTGGAAATTACATTTATAGCTTTTTTTAAATCAGAAGGAAAAATGCATAATGTGGTGTTGTTGATCCAGTAGGCTGGACTGTAAACAAGGTATAAAGCAAAATGGCCCATAATTCTATAAACGTAACTGCAGTAAGCCTGTAGTGAGTCTTTTTGAGAAGATAACATTCATCATGTAGTGGAGGGCAGTGTGTGTCGGGGACCTTCCCAGTGACTTTTAACCAGTTCACAAATAAACGGCGAGCACTGGATTCAGAAGCGGCTGCCGCTTGCGGGAAAGGCTTGGATAGACTTGGCCTGAAATGCTGGGCTATCCGAGGCAGGGAGCTGACTCTATTGTTCCCGATCCCCACCCGCTGGTCCTCGGGACTTCCACAACCCCACCCACCCAGAGTCTGCGGTGAACTGGGCCTGGATACATCACGTGCCCGCAGACCTTGAAACAAGCTGACACCGAGGTGTGTCAGCGAAACCCAGGCCGCAACCCCGAGTGTTAACCGGAGCCCAGGCCCGGGCGGCGCTCACCATTTACCGGGCCGACAGGGTGCCAAGTGAATTCAAACACAAGCCTAATGTTTAAAAAAAAAAGATGCACTAAGCCAGCCACTGCACCGCCGGTTCCCCGGTGATCCCGCCCCCCCGCTAACAGTTTGACCAAAAAGCCGCAGCAACAAAGCGCCGCTCCAACCGCCGTCTCGCTCGACAATCGACCTTCACCGATCGCCGTTCTGCGCCCCCGAGCTCACCGATTGGCTGATTAGCCTCTTTAAAGCCTTTAAAAACCCCGTGCGACGATCCCTATTGGCTGATCCGCCTGTCAGTCAATTCGCCGCACAGTTGCTTACGCCATCACGTTCCGTTGACTCAAGCGAGGTGTAAAAATAGAACGTATCCCTCCGCTAGTCGTATTCCCTCTCTCTCTCTCTCTCTTAGAGTTCACAACAGGCTTCGAATCCCCCCCCACATTTTTTAAAAATGACTATGTTACAAATCCGGCAACGAGCGAGCGATCTGAGTGGTAAAAGAGGGAAAAAAAGAGAAGCCGGGAAGGGATTAGCCGCGGGCGGCGGAAGGTGGGCGGCCAAGGCGCGCCGGAGGGCGGTGAGGCGGCCGCCGTGCCCCTGGATGGCGATTGGAGCGTGCGGTGCGGTGCGCGGGCCGCGGGGAGCGAGCGCAGCGTCAGCTGACGGACAACATGTCGGACAGGCGGGCGGACTCCAGCCGAGCGTCGCAGCTGGAGCGCGGTGGGTGTCGGTGTATATTAGATATTTTGTGTGTGTGTGTGTGTGTGTAGGTTGAGTGAGACTTGAGTGTCATTTTAATGTTAAAAAGCCGGCGGCCTCCCTGATTGACTTTCCCTTTTCTCCCTTTCTTGCTCCTTTTTTCCCCCTCTCCCGGCAGAGCTCTACTATCTGATCGCCCGCTTCCTCCTGTCCGGACCCTGTCAGAAGTCGGCGCGGGTGAGTTGATTCGATCGAGGCCCGTTTAGAAAGCCTCTTTTCCCCCCTTCCCTGCCAACTTGTATGTTTAAAACCCCCTCACTCATGCTTCTTTCCCCCCCCCCGCAGGTCCTGATCCAGGAGCTGGAGGAACATCAGGTAAAAACAGCCGCTGCGCGCTCTCGCCCACTTTGAATCCCCCATCCCGTTCCGGCTCTTCGATTCTAATGCCGGTTTGCCCCCTCCCTCCCGCGAAACGTTTCGTCGACTTATATTTTTATCCTCTTCCTCTTCCTTCCTCCATCTTCCCCCTCAGCTGATCCCCAAGCGACTGGACTGGGAAGGGAAGGAGCACCGCAGGAGCTTCGACAACCTGGTGAGAGCTTTTGTGTTTTTTCAAAAAAAAAGTAACTCGGGCAAAAAAAAACTTTTTTTGTTCTCTTTTCGGGCAAGTTGAATCTCCCGCAAAAAAAAATCGAGCCCCCTAAAAAAAAATGGGAACTCTTTTTGAAAAGGAAAAGAAATCGGGATATTAACATTTTGCTGCTGCTGAATCCACACGGCCCGCTTTGGTTGTGCGGTACGTACCCCCAGAAATCGATGTGAAAATCGGTTGTTAAAATAACAAAAAGGAATAAAGCGATTTTAGTTAAAATAAAGCGCTTATTGTGGATAATGGTTTAGGGAGATCTGAAGTTACGTACGGATATTGGGATCTCCTCCAATCGGGAAGCTCCTCTGATCTGTCGCTGGGGTTGAGTGGAATGTGACATCTTCTCCCATTGGCAGCTTGGCGAGCAGGCTCTGATACAGGAAGCTGATGTCGAGCACGTCTGCCAGTTCATTAGCATTGCCTTATACTGACTGCACATAATAGACAGCTGGAATATCTTACAGCAATGACTAGTCCATTGTTTGCCATCTTTTCCCTTTCCATTTGTTAGTTTTTGAAATTTGTTTTGTAACATTTACAGATGTTCCTCTGGATGTAATGAAGTGTTTGGTGATAAGTGCTTTTGTCTTATCCTCTCATTGTTTCTGAAATAGATGAGTGACCATATAGGTTGACAGTAGTACAAAAGAATGTACAGATATACTTGGAAGGGAAATAGAAATGATATTTTTCTCCATTCTAAATCTATCCCATTTCAGACTTTATAACATGCAATTAATGTAAATTAAACAAAAAATCACTGAACATTTGTTTCTTGTCCTTTGTTTTTATTTTGCACTAAATTATGTTTTCAATTCTGTGATTAAAACATAATTTTATTCTGTGGCCATTTGTTTATATGCACAGATTATTGTTATATATGCATTCTTTCCAGGGATATATTCTATTTTATGGCCTTCTAGAAGATTAATTCTTAGAATTCATTTGATTTGTTAGTATGCAATTTATTATTTCTTCCAGTATTGCATTTTTATTTACAAGTAATAAATTTCCTGTACTAAACAATTTCATTTTTCTGAACAAACTAGAAATGTTTAAATAAACAATTAAAACCCTTCATGTTTACAATTTAACTATACATTTTCATTAATATATATTAGATGTCTTGGGTGCAGATCTTAAAAAAACATGTCGTCTCAAGCTAGCAGAAAGGGATTTACTTTAGTAAATTATATTTTATATATTATAAATGTAAACATTTTTAATTTGCAAAACGCATAAATATCAATGGATACTTAAGAGTGCAGTTACTTTAGCATATTGCCAACTTGTCCAGCTAGTTACATATGGCCATGCTGAATATTCCCGGAAAACTCCCGGATACTGCAGATAAGCAGCTGCTTGGCTCTCTATATACAGTGCATCAACATCAGTTGTTTGCCACATTCTCAATCAACATTCTTCAATCCCCTTGGATCACATTGCCACTGTGGTCCTCACCGAGCTCTCAGGGCACACCTTTGTTAGTAGGTCTGATCTAGGCATTAACTCTTCAGCAATTTGGATTTCTAGAGCTGAGTCAGAACAAGGTCTTTTACTGGCCCGTGCGATATGCTAGCACAGCTAGTTCCTTTACTTAAGAGGTGTACCATTGCGAGTTGGCTGCAAAGCTGTGCCTTATTTGGAGATTTCTGATAGTGGGTACATAACTAAAAGAAGAGTGGTGAGGATCTTGTTAGGACAATAAATGCCTTGCCAAAGCTGAGTTTATCTGGCTCAAAGATGGTTGAATATTGTGCTTTTATCAGGTGAAAATTTAGTTCAGTAGTGAATGAAACATATTGGATCATTTCTGGCTATTTCAAACCCTTTCTGACACTTGATCTTTATGCACTCGCTGGCATTACTCTAGTAACAATTAGCAGAGAAGAGAATTGTCATGATGAATGCTGAAGACAATTTGGGTGCAGTGGTGATTCATAATTTTGGAATTATGAATATAGGATAGCAGAAGTACGGTTGGCTCTTAAGTTGAATCAGTTTTAGCGGAGTACAATTCTGTTTAAGTTTTACGGCATACTATAACTACATAAGCCATTGAAGATTCACAGTGCAGTGGGAATGCAATTCCATTTTGCCATGTCTTTTTAAAAGTTTGATTATAGTTATTTTTGTGATTTCCTAATGTAGCCAAACTTCTCTTGCAAGCTTATATCAAATTACATTAGAGAAACATAGAAAATAGGTGCAGGAGCAGGCCATTCGGCCCTTCGAGCCTGCACCACCATTTAATATGATCATGGCTGATCATTTTTGCAACTTTAGTACCCCATTCCTGCTTTCTCTCTATATCCCTTGATCCTTTTAGCCGTAACTCCCTTTTGAATATATCTAACGAACTGGCCTCAACAACTTTCTGTGGTAGAGAATTCCACAGGTTCACAATTCTCTGAGTGAAGAAGTTTCTCCTCATCTCGGTCCTAAATGGCTTACCCCTTATCCTTAGACTGTGACCTTTGGTTCACCTTGAAACAAAACAATAAAGAAAGATAATGCATTGAGAAATAAACTTCTGGAAGTATTATGTAGTGAGAGCCGGAATTTATATTAAGAATATTGTGTCTAGGTTTTTTAATCTATATAAGAATTTGCATTTAGCTTGGATGTTTACATTCACAGTAGCACCTAATGGACTATGGTATTTGAGACATAATTCTCAGTAAGTTGTTGAAACTAAGTTTGAAGGGAGATTTAAAAAAAGAAACTAATGTAGATGAGGTAAAATTGCAAAAGTGAGTTGTGGAAATTTCATGCCAAGGTAAGAGTGATCAGGTGGAAAAACATCCATGGAGCACTTTGCACAAAGGAAAGGTGCCAATTGATTACTAAAGATCTGTAATTTGTGGACAGCGGCGAAGCGGTGAATAACTGACTCCTATAAGAGGGGGTTTCATCTGGCACTGAAAACAGAATATGCAAGATCACTTCTAGTAGTAATCTCATAGCATCTAAGCTTTGTACTGGGTGAAATACAACTCCAACCTGGTGTGAAGCTGCAGTGTTCAGTCTACAGTCTGCAGTCTAACAGGTTTTCCAGCTACATGTTGCAAGTAACGAAGATTTGTAGTATAATATCCCCTTCGAGGCTTATTAATTATGTAGAACAACCTGTTATAGTACAATTTATATCCAGGTTGTCCCAGAAACAGGAGTTGGAAGGAATACATAACTTTTTCTCTCTGTTTCCCACAAGTTCCTGTGTTTTATGTTTTTAAATTGCTGTCTGAAGGTTTATTTGCAGTGTGAGTGCCCGTTTGATTGAGATTAATTTTATGTTGTGAACTCATACCCTAATCTAAAACTGCCCAAACTTATTGCACAAAGGAAATTTGGAATGAAATCAAATTCAGGAGGTGAAAGGTTACCCACTGAGCCACCAATCTTTTCAATTTTCAGATTGAATCAAGCTAGCAGTAAGATCTAAAACCTAAAAACAAGGGAAAAGTGAATGATGCCATTAAGGATTCAGATCTCCATTTGTAACATTGTAGAATTATTTGGTGATTGAGAAAGAAAGCTTTCTTCTGATATCCCAAAGTTAGTAATTCTTCAATAAGATCCTGGTCCATGTATACATTTCTGTGGCTTGGTACATTCAGCTTTCGTTAATATGTGAATGAATGTTGAAGTGAAAGAATTGTACACTTGATTGAGTACTGGTCTGTACCATCATTCCAAAGGATGTTGCACTTCTGGTCACTTTTCATAGTGAAATTTATAGCATTTTTCTACAAGTAGTAAACAGAAGAAATCTTCTCTGGGCTAAATCAACCTATCAACATTTAATTAGCAAATTGGAATTTATCTGAAGTCCGCCGGGGAGTCAAGCTGATGTGGCATTTCACTTGACTGTACGAGGAATTCTGCGAGGCTTGATTTACAATTGCACTGGTTTTTTTGACACAACTACCTTTTTGTAGTTGTGTTAACATATACTAAGGTATAATTCTGGTATGTCCTTCTGACCTCTGCAGATTTACTCCACAGATGGGTCTTAGAAATTGGAGGCACAAATTTAATGCCAACTTAGCTGCTGAAGTCAGTGGCAGATTTGTACTACAAGTGGGCAGCTGGATTGATTTGAGACGTTAGGATGCGAGAGACATAAGGAAGGTTGAGAGGTAGTTAATCTTCTTAGTAAATAGGCTAACATAATTTATATAACTCTTTAATTTAAAATGTATTTACTGATTGTGTTCCATCCTAAAATATGCAGAGTGCACTGCTTGGTTAACCCTGAGTATATAAAATATCTGGGAATTAGTGCAAGAGTTTTCATGTGTCTCTATGTTTGTGGTATATTTGTGAAGTTGTGCATATTTAACTAACATTGTGCCACTTTTCAGTATTTTGATCAATTTCTTTATCTGCGAGGGTAAGTTACAAAAGAAGTGTTTTATAAGCTTGAACTTTTTTCAAATGTGTATGTGATATACTGAGAGTAATCTCTCATCCAGTTTTATGATCTTCTAATGGTTTGCAGCAATGCAAAAAATAATTATTTGATTAAAAGGGACTTGTTGGAAATGTGAGTGTATGCGAACATAATTCTTTTTGATTTTGTTTAGGTTTTAGCCAATAAACATGTGTCTTCAGATCACTTGCTGCAAATATGTCAGCAAATTGGTCCTCTTTTGGATAAAGAGATCCCACCCAGTGTTCCTGGAGTGCAAACCTTATTGGGAGTGGGGCGACAGTCATTATTACGGACTTCAAAAGGTAAGTAAAATGGAAGACGCATTTTCGTGTTTACTTTGCGACTGACTTTGGGACTACCGTTGGTGACAAATTAAATTAATTGAGAGTTTAAATGCACTGGTTATTTTGTGGA
Source organism: Pristiophorus japonicus (assembly GCF_044704955.1). Lineage (NCBI taxonomy): Eukaryota > Metazoa > Chordata > Chondrichthyes > Pristiophoridae > Pristiophorus > Pristiophorus japonicus. The sequence continues at coordinate 109,669,831 of NC_091982.1, forward strand.
AAAGTATGTAGTACTTCTCTAATCTATTATACTTGGAAGGTCTTTTATAAATTGCACTAGTACATTTATTGAAAGGATTACTAAAATGGGAAATTATTGGTGAAAGCATCATCTTTAAAATATTCACACATGCACACACATTGTTGCACCTAATTTTGCTCAGTGTTGCACAGTGGAACAGGCTGTGTTAGTTTGTGACCTCGATACTAGAGCTGGAAAATTATATAGCACCATTAGGCTGCTGCATTGTCTCATCAAATTTAAAATTCACCAAATTTTTTTCTTTACGTTATTTAAAGTAGCTGCAAAATGACTGATGCCACCTTAACATAAATCAATCCATTGCATTCAAGTGGTACGTTAGGGGTCTTTTGGCATTGGATGCAGCTTCTTTGCTTAAAATTCTGGAAGTTGTAATGACAAACTAAAAGCTGAATACAATGAAACCTACACACACACAACCTTTGTTATTGCCAGGCTTTTGTTGCAGCTCAATTTAGATGTGTCTTGGCTGAAGCTCCATTAAGAAGTGTGGTTAAGAACTATTGTTCTGTCCCTCCCCAAACATTTAGAACACGGGTCTTGCTTCAATTCGGATGCTTCAGTGGTAACTTTCTCTTCCAGATTGCAAACATGTAGCATGGAAAGGCTCAGGCTTCGCTGCCCTTCACCGAGGCAGGCCACCAGAACCACCTGTGAACTATGGAAAACCTCCAAATGTTGGTAAGTCAGAAATATACCGTGATATAGGTATTAAAAACAACTCATCAGCTTGGTGTGCTCATAATTATCATTGTGTTTGCATTGCAAAATTGTGGGGGGGTGGCGGAGAACAAAGATGAAGCTAATGATGGAATGAGGATTACAGTATTACTCTGCTCCTGCTGGTGGTACTGCTGCTGAGAAGAGTATCTCCATGCCACCAGCAGAAACATAAATAAAACTGCATTATAAAGTGCATATTGAACATATAAAAAGTACGAAATTAAAGGAAAATGCTAAATTGATTGGGAATTTAAATTTTACAATAGCATTACATAGTTTATTTTTTGTTGTCTTTGTTTTGGGATGCTTTTTCACAAAAGCAAACATTTTTTAATATTTAGTAATCAGGTACTAGGAAGAGAAAAGAACGCAATAAAATTGTCACTCTAACTTGGCACTTCAGTCCTTTAAGCTGCTTACTGATAATAGGCTCAGATAATGGCTGGAGAAGGTTAATCAATTCCAATTTTCTGGGTTAAGGGCCTCCAATATGTTCTTGAGCCTAATTTCATTAATAAAGGGTATAATATATTAGAGTGGAGAATGGTAACTTAATTTCGACACATAATAAAGAATTAGCTAATGCAAATTCATAGCACAATGAAGGGATGCACATCCACTTTGCAGGGCCATTGCACATTTAGAAATCATTTTTTTAAATGCAGAGAATTTTTTTTTCTATATATTGCTGTGGCTATTCTTTTGATTTGGGAAGATTGATATCACGAGACCCCATAGATAGATGATGAACATTTCTCATTTGCTGTTTCAGTGAGCATCACCAATGCCAAACAGCTGACGGGATGTGGACGGCGCAGCCATGTTTTTCCTGTTATTGCGTACCAGCATGTGAAAATGTACAAGAGGATACTTGGGCATCTTTCCTCTGTGTACTGCATAGCTTTTGACCGTACAGGGAGGAGAATTTTCACGGTGAGAAGATCATAGAGCATTCAGTATGAGCATTAACAAAGAGCCTAGAATATATATAATTCTATAGAGTTGAATGGTAATCTCGCCGCTCAGTGACATGATGAATTACTGTAGTGAATTGCCCAATTTCAAAAATTAAAAAAAAAGTAACTTTTTTCATTAAATTACGAGTTAATAAAGGAATATTTTATTTAAAATATGCAGTTTATTTTTCATACCGCAAATCTTTTGTGACACTGTTCACGGAAGATTTGACAATACAATATTTTTTAAGCATGGGTGGCATATTATCTAATGCATAGTGTATTCTTTGTGTGTATGTGTGTGTCCCATGTTTTGAATGCACATTGAGATTTATTTGTATTTTTTAAATATATAGCATTTGTATATATGTTATCTGATTTTTTAAAAAAAAGTTTGAAGTTTCATGCATTTGTGCAGCTGTGGCCATGGATTATCAGACCATTTTTGAAGCTTAAGTTCAAATACTTGGATATTCATGTAATGTGATTTAAGCTTAAATAATGTGTAACTTGTATTCCAGTCCTTTAAATCTATTGTACTATTTCTAGGGTTCAGATGATTGTTTGGTGAAGATTTGGGCCACAGATGATGGACGACTTCTGTCCACTCTGCGTGGGCATTCAGCTGAGATTTCTGATATGGCTGTTAACTACGAGAACACATTGATTGCTGCAGGCAGCTGTGATAAAGTGATCCGTGTTTGGTGCCTACGGACGTGTGCTCCTGTCGCTGTATTGCAAGGGCATACTGGATCTATAACCTCTTTAATGGTAATGGGATTGTATCCTGTTGTTCTATGCTTATTTGTGTCGTCTGACTCGCCTATTTTTGGAAATAACCATGAAAGTATTTTCAGTACAAAATACCATGAAAAGTAAAAATGAGCTTTACATAGTCTTAAAATGATTGATGTGATTCTTAAATAACATGTCTTAGTAATATAGAATGATGCAGCACAGAAGGAGGCCATTCAGCCCATCGTGCCTGTGCCGGATCTTTGAAAAAGCGATCCAATTAGTCCCACTCCCCTGGCTCTTTCTCCATAGCTCAGCATTTTTTTTTCTTTTTCAAGTATTTATTTAATTCCCTTTTGAAAGTTATGATTGAATCTGTTTCCATTGCCCTTTCAGCCAGATCAGAACAACTCACTGCATAACTGCTGTGAATTTTTTCCCCTCCTGTCCCCTCTGGTTCTTTTGCCAATCACCTTAAATCAGCCCCCCCCACCCCCCACTTACTAATCCTTCTGCCACTGGAAACAGTTTCTCCTTATTTACTCGATCAAACCATTCAAGATTGTGAACACCTATCAAATCTCTTAACCTTCCCAGCTCTAAAGAGATCAACCTCAGTTTCTCTAGTCTCTCCACATTACTGAAGTCTTTCATCCCTGGTACCATTCTAGTAAATCTCCTCTGCACCCTCTAAAGCCTTGACATCTTTCCTAAGGTATGGTGCCCAGAAGTGGCCACAATACTCCAGCTTAAGGCCTAACCAATGTTTTATAAATGTTTAGCATAACCTCCTTGCTTTTGTACATTCTGCTTCTATTTATAAAGCCAAGGATCTTGAATGCCTTTTTAACAGCCTTCTCAACTTGTCCTGCCACTTTCAAAGAATTGTGTACATACACTCCCAGGTCTCTCTGTTCCTGCTCCCCCTTTAAAATTGCACCATTTAGTTTATATTGTCACATCCTCATTCTTCCTACCAAAATGAATCACTTCACATGTCTCTGGGTTAAATGTCATCTGCCATGTGTCTGCCCATTTCATCTGCCATGTATCTGCCAATTTCACTGGTCCTCCTGAAGTCTGATGCTATGTGCCTCACTGTTTTACTACAAACTTTGAAATGATGTCCTGTATATCCAAGTCCAGGTCATTAATACATATCAAAAATAGCAGTGGTCCTAACATCGATCCTTGGGAATACCATTGTACACTTCCCTCCAATCTGAAAAACAACCATTCACCACGTTATCCGGTTATCTATTCTCATACACTCTCTTTGCCCCTTTTATCTCCTTTTTCAGCTCTCCCCTGTGTTTTTTGTATTCAGTTTGGTTTGCTACTGAATTATGAACCTGACGTTTATCATGAGCTTTCTTTTTCTGTTTAATTTTAAACTCTATATCTTTAGTCCTCCAGGGAGCTCTGTGTTTGGATGCCCTTCCTTCCCCCCCCCCCCCCCCCCCCCTGCCATGGGAACTTGGTCTAGTCTGTACCCAAACTATCTTCTCTTTGAAGATCTCCCATTGCTAATTTACTATTTTATCTGCTGATCTTTGATTCCAATCCACCTGGGCTAAATTCTTTTACAGCTCACTAAAATCAGCCCTTCTCCAGTTGAATATTTTCACATTTTATTTTCCCTTTGCCTTTTCCATAACTATTCTAAACTTGATATTGTAACCATTGTTTCCCAAATGCTTTCCCATTGAAACATATTTCACTTGTCCCACTTAATTCCCCTCACATCAAGCACAACTACCTTGCTAATTTAATTGGGGAACAAATCTTATAAGATTCATAACCTCATATTAGCTTTAAATGTGATTCTTGCATTTCCACTTTATTTTAAGCAGCAGTCACGATGTGAGATTTGTACAACTTCACCAAAAGCAACCCTGCACAATGGATGCATGTAGATGTATTGCTGTACTTTATTGCTAACGTGGGCATAATTCTAAACTGGAGAGAAAATCAGCAGGCAGAAAATTAGACTAAACCTCTCATTTCGATTTCTAAGTTGGGAGCAATTTTATACCTTGCTGCGTTACAGTTTCATAAGTTCAGAACCTTGCCTAAGTCATTATTTATGCCTTGACTGAGTGTTGGTAGGCTTAAACAATCACTGGTGAGCCTGATCCTATTCTTGCCTAACGTTAGTGCACATTTCAATCAGGGGTTTTTAGATAGCGATCCAGGGTAGAAACCTTGACTGACGTTCATCTCCCCAAGCCTGGGGAGATGAGGTTAATTGCAGTGCCTCTATCACTGCCCCGTCGAGATCAGCAAACAGAGCACAGAATGGGGATCAAACTGACCAGTCTTAGCCTATATGGATCAGTTACTCACTGGATAAACTTGCTGAACCATCAGGAAATGTGCTGACCTGTTCAGTAATGGTACTGATTGACTCGGGTGATGAGGCAAAATGCATGCCTAATGTATTTGACTAATGAATGAACATATTTGAATGGTGCTGTGGATCCATGCCCAATTAAGGAGCCAATGCCTGCGAGAGGAGATAAATTGCAGTTATTGGAACTCATTAATCTGTAAATTTGATTTACAAAAGTTGAGAGAAAAGTTAAAAAAACTTTGTTTGGATTTTCAAATGTCTTGCGTAAGATTCCATTTTCTGTACTCCAGTTTTGCCCAGGGACCAGAGGAACAACACGATACTTGACATCCACAGGGGCTGATGGGACCATCTGCTTTTGGCAATGGAATACAGAGACCATAAAATTTAAGTAGGTTTCTTGAGAAATATATCTGCTGCTGCTTTGTGGACATGAATCCGTTGGCTTTTAATTGCAACTTTTGTTATTTAGTAATTTATATACGATTTAAAAAGGTCAGTTTTTATTTCATGTTGTCACTGCTGCACATTTGTGAATATAACTTATTTGGTCTGTTAATTGAGTAATTTAACATGATGGGTCCATCAGATGAAGCTAACAGTGCATAAGTTCCTATTGGTAGCTCTAGTGGTCCAACCTTGTTAACTTGCAGGCACTGGCATTACTATATTTGAGAGATGTTCCTCAGCCCTTGTGTCTGGAATTATCCACTCATAAGGTAATGGGCAATCTCAATATTTTTAGATATGCACTGGCATCTGTAATTTACATGGCAGAGCACTAATGGGAACATAATATTTTAAGTAATAAAAAGGAGCTCGCGTCAATTTCTCTCTTCTTAGATGATGAATGGTGGTGATGGGAAAACCGAACATGTCTGTAGCCATCAAGCTCATTCTGGAGAACTGCCCTTGAGTCAAATGACTGAATTTTCCTAGCTTGTGAGCATTCTGGTCCTCTGCATATACTGCAACAATGCCAAGACATGTTCAAACAGCTGTTTCTGGTTTCTTACACTAAAGCTGATAAATACTGTAGGCACTCTTATAACTAGTATCAGACACTATTGGCTAAACTAATTGTTACTGCAATAAGGGTCAAACAGCAGAGCTTGCCTTTAACACTAATCACAATTTAGGAGGGAGAGAAATCAATTCAGTGAATCAATTGCTTGACAACCAAGTGGTAGAGTTTCTCAGCAGACTCAACTGTAAAAACTGCTTCTTGAAAGGGCATGCTACTGCCAGAAATGGTGGTGACTTCTTTGTCACACAAACAAATTATCATTAGGTTTCAATTGCAGAGCAGTAAAGTGAATGATAAACAGAAGCTTTCATTGCCATGTCTTCTACACTCGGATGTGAAGGCATCCAGTTGACTTTCTAATTTTATATTGCTGCAAATTATTGGATCACAGCTCATATGTATGGCTCATAAAAAAAAAGAACAGAACTTGCACCTTATCACACCCTCGGCTTCACATCCAATTAATTGTCATTTGCAGTTACTGTTATGAAGACAAAATGTCACGGCCATTTTGCTGAAATCCCACAAACAGCAAATGAGATGAAAGGAATGTTGGCCAGGAAGCTGGGGGAACTAGCTGCTCTTCAAACAGCCATGAATCTTTTATATCCACCATAAAAGGCAAACGGATCCTCGATTTAATGTTGCATCTAAAAGACTATTCATACATGGTACATGAATGCATCCGAATTCCGTGGTAGTAATGTGAATTTAATTTGGTAACGTTGTGACTACTTTGTATTGAAATTAATGCTCTTATTTTACAGTGAACATCCCATGAAATTTACAGATAGATCCAGGCCAGGAAGTCAAATTTCTTGCTGTTCCTTTAGTTCTGGTAAGTTTTTCTTCTAGTTTCACAGAGAAAGAGAACTGTTTATGAGTACTCCCCACCCCATTCTTCCTCATGTTCCATCCTCCACCTGACATTTGAGGAATGAATAACTACAATTATGTTAATTAGCTGTATTTAACTTTGCCTTTCCTAGCCAAAAGAAAATTAATCTGACCACTGAATCACTATTATTTTGATTGCAGAGACTCATAATTATTTGTGATGACCGATCCAACTGTAGACTTTTTTTGACTGCATTACAATTTTAAGTTTGTGTTTTATCTATGTACTTTTCTTTGAATGTTCTACCTAATATAAGCCTTGAAAGGGAATGGTAATAAATCTTTGCAACATGATTGCCTAGTGCCATGCTGCGACCTTTATGTGCAGAGAGATCTGAGTTCAAATTCCAATCCTCCTGGATTTCGTTTGGCAAGCTGCCTTTCTCAACAGGGCTGCTTACTATAGCACTGAGGCGACACCACACACTGGACCAAATCTGGAGTGGCATTGACCGGCTATGTGGTCCAAGAAATAACATTTGTTTTGACTTTAGTGGTCAGAGCGGCTAGGAATTGAAATAATTGATTATACCAAGTTTATTACAGGATTAAAATGGGAATGAGAATCTCCTTGATAGGAGCTCCTAATCAGACCCTGGAGCACATCATTGAGCACTGCCCTCGGAGGAAATTTGCAGGCACCCTACAAGATATCCACTCTTACACCGGAAGCTTTGAATATCCAACTAAGATATTGGCATTTGATTTGCTTTGCTACTACCATACGAAAGGAGATTGTTCAGATCAAATGTACTTTGTTAAAATATTTTTAATTGGAATTATAGGTGGAATGTTCATAGCAACTGGCAGCACAGACCATGTGATTAGAGTTTATTACTTGGGTTCTGGTTCACCAGAGAAAATTTCTGAGCTGGCGTCTCATATGGTAAGATGCTGAACATTGAGGTCACAGTTTGTACATGTAATTCTTATACATCATGACTCAAATGTATTTTGCTTTATCAAGGTGACTTGTTTAAAGAGGGAATTTTCTCATTCTGTATGTCCCCCTTTTTTAAAAAAAAAATATGCACAACCCATCAAAATGATTTAACTTTTTAACAATAATTCGGGAATAATTTAAAGAAGTGATTGAGATTGGGAGCTGAATTAACAGCATGTGTATGATTGTATTTGCGCGCACTTGGGAGGAGGTTCCGTTTCTTACGCACTCATTTCCACTCCCTTGCATTAGGTTATTTAAGGCTGCATTTATACTGCAACTGCGGCATTGTTGTCAAGCAGCAATTTTGTGCTTTAATATAAATCCAGAGTCGGTAAATGACCTGACTTTAAAGTGAAGTGAGATTCCCATCTCCAAGAAATCTTGCTGTACTCCGTTCTGTATCAAGCTGGAGATTGCTTCTGGATTTACAGTACAATTTTAATGCCATTGTGAAGTCTTCACACAATTGTAGTGTAAGCACAACCTTACTGTTCCAAAATAGTTTCTCATTTTAATGAGGTCGCACTTATTGCTGCAGAAATTGCAGTCGGAGGCTTCCTGCGGGCGGATGCCTCCGACTTGAAAGAAATCTACGAACTTACCTGGTGGTCCAGGAAGTTGGGGGGACTTGCGGTCCTGGGCCTCTATGCATAGGCCTGCGTAGAGGCCCACATATCCTCGGGACGCAGGCATTTCACAAGTGCCCCTGAAATCACATGAGCCGGCCCAACTAATCAAAGTTGGGGTATTCCCATTCATACTTGTGGTGAGTTCTGTGTATACCCCCCAAAAATACACACTTAAAATAATTTTTTTAAATCTCAAGTTTAAAATTAATCAAAATTAAATTTAATTACTTAAAATAAATTACATATTTTAAAAGGTCTAAAAATAAACTTACCTTATTCCACAGGTTTTTAAATGTTTCAATTATTGCATTTTTAAAATGTTTCTGTCCTTTAAAAGTCTTACACTGATAAAAGCATACATCATGCCTGCTTTTATCAGGCATAAGAATTTCACGGGCTTTCGCTGGGCAGAAGTTGTACAAATAGCCCAACTCTCTGCCAGCGAATACTCATTTCTGTTAGATTCGTGCGATCTGTCAAGAGGATTTTTGACAGATCGCAAGTTCTGAGTTTCGGCGCATGCGCAGTGCATGCCTAAACCCAGAACTTGTGGGGCCCCTACAGGCTTGTACGCACCTGTAGGAGCTGCAAATTCAGCCCCAATATTTCACAGAAAAAATATTACATAAACTCCCTAGTTATTTAAATCTTGTTACTGCTTTTTTTTGAGTTCAGTGCCATTTTCTCATATCCATGTGTAAGTAAAACACCTCAAAAGTATGAAAACAATGACGTTGCTACATACCACTAAATAGTAAAGAAATAAGAACATAAATAAGAACATAAGAAATAGGAACAGGAGTAGGCCATATGACCCCTTGGGCCTGCTCCACCATTCAATAAGATCATGGCTGATCTGATCATGGACTCAGCTCCACTTCCCCGCCCGCTCCCCATAACCCCTTATTCCCTTATCGTTTAAGAAACTGTCTATTTCAGTCTTAAATTTATTCAATGTCCCAGCTTCCACAGCTCTCTGAGGCAGCTAATTCCACAGATTTACAACCCTCAGAGAAGAAATTTTGCTTCATCTCTGTTTTAAATGGGCAGCCCCTTATTCTAAGATCTTCCCCCCTAGTTCTAGTCTCCCCCATCAGTGGAAACATCTTCTCTGCATCCACCTTGTCAAGCCCCCTCATAATCTTATATGTTTCGATCAGATTACCTCTCATTCTTCTGAATTCCAATGAGTAGAGGCCCAACCTACTCCACCTTTCCTCATAAGTCAACCCCCTCATCCCCGGAATCAACCTAGTGAACCTTCTCTGAACTGCCTCCAAAGCAAGTATATCCTTTCGTTAATATGGAAACCAAAACTGCACGCAGTATTCCAAGTGTGCCCTCACCAATACCTTATAGAGCTGTAGTAAGACTTCCCTGCTTTTATACTCTATCCCCTTTGCAATAAAGGCCAAGATACCATTGGCCTTCCTGATCACTTGCTGCAGCTGCATATACTATCCTTTTGTGTTTCATGCACCAGGACCCCCAGGTCCCGCTGTACTGCAGCACTTTGCAATCTTTCTCCAATTAAATAATAACTTGCTCTTTGATTTTTTTTTTCTGCCGAAGTGCATGACCTCACACTTTCCAACATTGTACTCCATCTGCCAAATGTATGCTGTCATTGCAGATTCTGGAAGCCATGGAATAGAAATGCACAGTAGTACTGATGTTTACCCTACTTTTCCAATTTGGTTCATACAACCCACATTAAAAGGAAGAAACTTCAGAATTAAAAGGCACAATGGAGTAGAGATTACTGTTGGCTATATCCATGGACATGCTTTTTGCAGTCTTATGGCATTGTTTGCTATTTTATCAGAGGCCCTTACCCATTTATTTTAAATGGATTAACTTTTCTGTTTAAAATAAACAGGAGAATACCATACAAATGCATTACAACAGTTGTTTGCTGTTATTGGCAGCAATAAATATGCTAATATCTCTAATTTGGCTTTACATATTTGGTTACCCTGGGCTAAGGCTGGCATTGGAATGAATACAGCATTGCATAACTGGTAATAAACCTGGAAATGTTGCACTTTTAGAATAGTTTAGGGAAAGTGTCTTATCTCATGGTGTACTAGACCTTTAGTTTTAGCTTGGAGCTGAACATTAGTCATTACAATTTTCTTCAATTGAATTGTGGAAAAGACCAGAATCTTTTTGTTCCCCTCAATCTCCTTTAGGATAAAGTGATCGCTATTCAGTTCTGCAACAATATCCACAGGTAAGTTTATGCCTTAGTGGTGGTGGGGTGCTTATTTTGAGCTGGTTGCTTTTTATTTTTTTTTTGAAAATCAAAATTATAGCTACTTATTTTCTTGCATATTAGAAAGTATTATAAAATACATTGGTACCAACGACATACGAGACGAATTTAAGGAGCTAGGAGCTAAATTTAAAAAGTAGGACCTCAAAAGTAATAATCTCGGGATTGCTACCAGTGCCACGTGCTGGTCAGAGTAGGAATCGCAGGATAGCGCAGATGAATATGTGGCTTGAGCAGTGGTGCAGCAGGGAGGGATTCAAATTCCTGGGACATTGGAACTGGTTCTGGGGGAGGTGGGACCAGTACAAACCGGACGGTCTGCACTTGGGCAGGACCGGAACCAATGTCCTAGGAGGAGTGTTTGCTAGCGCTGTTGGGGAGGAGTTAAACTAATATGGCAGGGGGATGGGAACCAATGCAGGGAGACAGAGGGAAACAAAATGGAGACAGAAGCAAAAGACCGAAAGGAGATGAGTAAAAGTGGAGGGCAGAGAAACCCAAGGCAAAAAACTAAAAGGGCCAATGTACAGCAAAATTCTAAAGGGTCAAAGTGTAATAGAAAGGCAAGCCTGAAAGCTTGGTGCCTCAATGCGAGGAGTATTCGGAACCTAGGAGAGGGCTCTGAGCTAGTTAGAGTGGGTGAGAGCGCAGATGAACAGGACCCCAAGAAAGAATGCAAAAGACAGGAGGCAACAGAGCAGAGTAGCACTGGGGTAAGTGTAAACCACAAGGTGATAGGAAGGAACAATATGTATGAATATAAAGGGGCTGCAGGAGGGGTCAAAACTAAAAATCATGGTTTAAAAACTCGTATTAAAACACTCTATCTAAACGCACGCAGCATTCGAAATAAAGTAAATTAGTTTACGGCACAAATCATTGCAAATGGGTATGATTTGGTGGCCATTACAGAAACGTGGTTGCAGGGTGGCCAAGACTGGGAATTAAACATACAGGGGTATCTGACAATTCGGAAGGATAGACAAGAAGGGAAAGGAGGTGGAGTAGCTCTATTAATAAAGGATGATATCAGGGCAGTTGTGAGAGATGATATTGGCTCTAATGAACAAAATGTTGAATCATTGTGGGTGGAGATTAGAGATAGTAAGGGGAAAAAGTCACTGGTGGGCGTAGTTTATATGCCCCAAATAATAACTTCATGGTGGGGCGGACAATAATCAAGGGAATAACAGAGGCATGTGAAAAAGGAAGGGCAGTAATCATGGGGGATTTTAACCTACCTATCGATTGGTCAAATCAAATCGCACGGGGTAGCCTTGAGGAGGAATACAGATTGAGGGTGAGGAAGTAGTGTCTCAAACGAGTGTACTATGCTTAAACAAAGGGGACTACAGTGGGATGAGGGCAGAGTTAGCTAAAGTAGACTGGGAACATAGACTAAATGGTGGCACAATTGAGGAATAGTGGAGGACTTTTAAGGAGCTCTTTCATAGTGCTCAACAAAAATATATTCCAGTGAAAAAGAAGGGCGGTAAGAGAAGGGATAACCAGCCGTGGATAACCAAGGAAATAAAGGAGAGTATCAAATTAAAAACCAATGCGTATAAGGTGGCCAAGGTTAGTGGGAAAATAGAAGATTGGGAAAATTTTAAACAACAGCAAAGAATGGCTAAGAAAGCAATAAAGAAAGGAAAGATAGATTACGAAGGTAAACTTGCGCAAAACATAAAAATCGTTCGTAAAAGCTTTTACAGATATATAAAACGGAAAAGAGTGACTAAAGTAAATATTGGTCCCTTAGAAGATGAGAAGGGGGATTTAATAATGGGAAATGTGGAAATGGCTGAGACCTTAAACAATTATTTTGCTTCGGTCTTCACAGTGGAAGACACAGAAACCATGCCAGAAATTGCTGCTCACAGGAATGTGGGAAGGGAGGACCTTGAGACAATCACTATCACTAGGGAGGTAGTGCTGGACAGGCTAATGGGACTCAAGGTAGACAAGTCCCCTGGTCCTGATGAAATGCATCCCAGAGTATTAAAAGAGATGGCGGAAGTTATAGCAGATGCATTCGTTATAATCTACCAAAATTCTCTGGACTCTGGGGAGGTACCAGCGGATTGGAAAGCAGCGAATGTAACGCCTCTGTTTAAAAAAGGGGGCAGACAAAAGGCAGGTAACTATAGGCCGGTTAGTTTAACATCTGTAGTGGGGAAAATGCTTGAAGCTATCATTAAGGAAGAAATAGCGGGACATCTAGATAGGAATAGTGCAATCAAGCAGACGCAACATGGATTCATGAAGGGGAAATCCTGTTTAACTTACTGGAATTCTTTGAGGATATAACGAGCATGGTGGATAGAGATGTACCGATGGATGTGGTGTATTTAGATTTCCAAAAGGCATTCGATAAGGTGCCACGCAAAAGGTTACTGCAGAAGACAAAGTTACGCGGAGTCAGAGGAAATGTATTAGCATGGATCGAGAATTGGCGGGCTAACAGAAAGCAGAGAGTCAGGATAAATGGGTCCTTTTCGGGTTGGAAATCGGTGGTTAGTGGTGTGCCACAGGGATCAGTGCTGGGATCACAACTGTTTACATTATACATAGATGACCTGGAAGAGGGGACAGAGTGTTGCGTAACAAAATTTGCAGATGACACAAAGACTAATGGGAAAGCGGGTTGTGTAGAGGACACAGACAGGCTGCAAAGAGATTTAGATAGGTTAAGCGAATGGGCTCAGGTTTGGCAGATGGAATACAATGTCGGAAAATGTGAGGTCATCTACCTTGGAAAAAAAAACAGTAAAAGGGAATATTATTTGAATGGGGAGAAATTACAACATGCTGGGGTGCAGAGGGGCCTGGGGGTCCTTGTGCATGAATCACAAAAAGTTAGTTTGCAGGTGCAGTAGGTAATCAGGAAGGCGAATGGAATGTTGGCCTTCATTGCGAGAGGGATGGAGTACAAAAGCAGGGAGGTCCTGCTGCAACTGTACAGGGTATTGGTGAGGCCGCACCTAGAGTACTGCGTGCAGTTTTGGTCACCTTACTTAAGGAAGGATATACTAGCCTTGGAAGGGGTACAGAGACGATTCACTAGGCTGATTCCGGAGATGAGGGGATTACCTTATGATGATAGATTGAGTAGAGTGGGTCTTTACTCGTTGGAATTCAGAAGGATGAGGGGTGATCTTACAGAAACATTTAAAATAATGAAAGGGATAGACAAGATAGAGGCAGAGAGGTTGTTTCCACAGGTCAGGGAGACTAGAACTAGGGGGCACAGCCTCAAAATGCGGGGGAGCCAATTTAAAACCGAGTTGAGAAAGAACAACTTTTCCCAGAGGGTTGTGAATCTGTGGAATTCTCTGCCCAAGGAAGCAGTTGAGGCTAGCTCATTGAATGTATTCAAATCACAGATAGATAGATTTTTAACCAATAAGGGAATTAAGGGTTATGGGGAGCGGGCGGGTAAGTGGAGCTGAGTCCACGGCCAGATCAGCCATGATCTTTTTGAATGGCGGAGTAGGCTCGAGGGGCTAGATGGCCTACTCCTGTTCCTAATTCTTATGTTCTTATAATGTATTAAAGTTAAACTTGCTGTCCTTGTCCTTTTTAATATACTGGTGTCTGTAATAGATTTAACTATTTTACAAATATTTAAAATATTTTTCTTTCTTTATCTTCCCCCAACCCTGGCTAGTTTAAGATTTGTTAGTGGTAGCAGAGATGGGACAGCCAGAATATGGCAGTACCAACACCAAGAATGGAAGAGTATAGTTCTGGATATGTTTACGAAATTACCAGGGTAAGTTATTACAGCATAATCTATTTGAGCATTTTGTTCAAAAAATAAGATACAGATTTTCATATTCCGCCCCCCCCCCCCCCCCCAGAAAATAGAAAGCAAAGTGTTCCTTTTTGGTTATCTATTGTAGAAGTTGTGTGCTAAAGATGTAATTTGAACATTGTGAATATAGATCAGTTCTCGCAACATTTAAAGAAACTACATAAGCTGATATAATTTTAGTAAAACTGATTCCCATTTTCCACCTTATTCAAGTATTTTTAATCTGTTTCCTGTACAATAACAGCAAATATGGACCTATTTTGTTGCAGAATACAGAAATAGATACACTTGCAGTTTGTCCTCATGATTGTTCGGTCTTAAAGATTTTTTTTTTTCTGTCGCAGCCATCATATTAGCTTTGCATTATCCGTTATTGCCAAGTTAGGAATTAGAATGTTGGTGTTTCATTAATTGTTGGGGTATGTAGGTTGCGTGAAAGGCCAGCATTTATTGCTGATTTATTTTTAATCCTCCTGCACCAGGAAGGAGACACATATTTATATTGGAGATCTCTCCAGTTTATCTGAATAGTTGCTTGCCACTTTACTTTGTACACTGGTTTCCCTCGTCAATGCGGAAATCTTTTTTCCAATTGGGAGTGTGGTTGATTGAGAAATTGTTCTCCCTACCTTTTTAATTCCATATTGTTCCTCTGTTATTTTGTAAGTTATTGACAAATTTGCTTGAATTAACTTTGGATCACCCTTGAAGCATGCCTTGGCTTAGTAGTAGCATTCTCACCTCTTGAGTCAGCAGGTCATGGGTTCATGTTCCACTCAAGGATTTGAGCAAGTAATATGGCCTTACGCAGCAGTGCAGTACTGAGAAGTACTGCATTCTCAGTGGTGATGGTTTTCACATGAGACATTAAGCTGAGGCCTCTCTGTTGGATGTAACGATCCCATGGCACTACTTGAAGAAGAGCAGGGAGTTTTCCTGCATTTCTTGCCAATATTTATCCCTCAACCAACAGCACCCAAAAAAAAAATGTTGCTTTTTGGGAACTTTGCATACTAGTAAGCTGCTGTCAGCCTACAAAACAAATATAACTATGTTAATTGGCTGTAAAGCACTTTGTGATGTCCTGAGGATATGAAAAGTGCTTTATGAATGTAAATTTCTTCTTTTTCATTCATTCATTTGTTTATTACACACTGGTTCTTTTTTTTCACCTCCACCTTGAGAAACCGTTGACATAATTGAACAAGTTCATGTATAAGGCATGTCCTTTTAATTGTGAAGCTTCAAACATGATCACATCTTACTTGATGAATTACTTCACCACAAGTAATATCATTCTGAACATTTAGCCAGTTCCCTAAGCGAATGTTCAGATCAAAAGATTATATATAATTATGCCAACATTTCTATTCACTGAATAGAACATTGGGTTTAATTCTGCAGCCCTGAAGCGATTTTAAAATGTATACTAACGACAGAAAATATGAAATATGAAATCTGTTTTTAATTCTGTAATCTGTTTAATCTATATTGCTATGAGAAGAAATCTGGTCGCATGTGTCTAATTTTTGTTTTTCTTTGATAGGAACAATCCAGTTCCTATGGAAGACAAAGTCAGTAAGTTGAAAGTAACCATGGTAGCGTGGGGTCGCTGTGACAGCACAGTCATCACAGCAGTGAATAATTTTCATTTGAAAGTGTGGAACTCCTACACTGGCCAGCTGCTTCATATCCTTTCGGTAAGTAAACCATATAAATACTGTGAATTAAATGGTATATGATTGAATTAAATGGAGGTAGCCATAAGTCTTGGAGGCAGGAGAGCTATTCTTGATGACATCTAGTTCTGCTGTGGTATCCCCTCCCAGAGCTGAGGGCAAGACTGAGTGTTACACCAGAAACTCCAATGTCCCTAGTAGACTGAGGGCAAAATAAAACGGGCAGGATAGTATGTGATTTGTCTACCAACAGTAAATTCAAGGTGGAAAATGCTGAGTGACAGTAAAATAACACGTTGGCTGGCGTGCAAGAGTCATGGTTCTGGCTGTAATTGTTGTAAAGATGGTGACACAATGAAGGTAAAATCATGATGTTTGAATGTGGGCATGTTTATTATGCTGCAATTTTTCTATAGGGTCATGATGATGAAGTTTTTGTTCTGGAAGCTCATCCATTTGACTCGAGGATTATGTTGTCTGCAGGGCATGATGGCAACATATTCATCTGGGACCTTTCAAAAGGTACCAAACTCCGGAACTTTTTCAACATGGTAAGCATTTTCTCTAGTCTATGGGTGAAACTTAAGCTGGGTCTAAATATCTCTAGACATGCCATTCTGTACATAGACACTTTATTTCAGTGAATTAAGACTATCAAAACTCATTTTATACTAGGGTCCTTACAGCCAACAGATAGAGAAAATTTAATTTCATCAATTTCAATTGAAAAGCCAATGTTTATTCTACCATCCAGTTCACTGGAACCTTTGTTTTAATTTTTAAAGCTTAGTTTACAATATTACTTCTTGGTTCCTCTATCTAATTTGAACAATTTTACGAATGTTCGTAGATGGTCTGGGGTTGTCAGACCTATAGTGAGTATTTAAGATGCAAAGCATTGTTTAATCCATCAGTGTAACCAAAAGAGATTTTATTTATTTTCTACAGATTGAAGGTCAGGGTCATGGTGCTGTGTTTGATTGTAAATTCTCTGCAGATGGACAGCATTTTGCATGTACTGACTCTCATGGACATTTACTGATCTTTGGATTTGGCTGCAGTAAACCATATGAAAAGGTACGTTGGTGAGTGCATGCATTGTGGAAATAACATTTACTTACTTGAACCCATAAATTGGCTGGGTAAGGAAATACGTCTCTGGGGCTTGCTGGTTGTTCAGCTCATGCTGGAACAAATGCTAATATTACAGTAATCGACCTGCTCCACTTTTGGGAAGAACTTTATCTTTATCACATTTTAACCGTAAGCTTGAAACATAGCATGGAAAACAACTTTACATGAAATTTAAAACACTTTAAATGTATCATCGTGTCTTTGTCCAACTGTTTTTCTCATTTTATCTCTTTGTCCTGGTTTGCTTTTAAAATCTAAACTTAACTACTCTAGTTCTTACCTAATGTTAATGTTAAATCTTTCACTTAACACCATTGTCCTTCCTGGCTTCTGTCCTCCATTTTGAAGGTGGGAGCAAGATAAAAAAAAGAAGCCTGTAAAGAGGCTGGCCATTACTCAGTTAAATACCTTGCCGGTTGCCTGTAAAGGAGTGGACTGGGGTTAGAGCCGGGGAAGATTTGCAACAAGAAATTACCTGTATGGGTTTTAATCAAGGTTCTGAATGGTTATGTGTGCTGAAGGGATTGATTATTTTTGTATGCACATTATATTGAATATGTTTCCATTGCTAGTGATCACTTGTGTGTCAGTTCACTAGGGAAGATGCAGAGAATGGTGGGTACTATTGCTCAAGTTCATTCTAAAGTAGTAACAACTTGATGTGGGATTACAGTACGGAAAGTTAGCTTGGGAAAGTCGGTTCAAAAACTAAACCATGCACAAGAGAAGCAAAAGAGGAAATAGACGAGCCTCTGACCGGCATTTTTCAATCCTTTGGCTACAGGTGTGGCGCTGGAGGACATAAGAACATAAGAAATAGGAACGGACATAAGATCAGAAGAAATAGGAACAGGAGTAGGCCATTTCGCTCCTTGAGCCTGTTCCGTCATTCAATAAGATCATGGCTGATCTGATCCTGGCCTCAACTCCACTTCCCTGCCCGCTCCCCATAACCCTTGACTCCCTTATCTTTCAAAAGTCTGTCTATCTCCACCTTAAATACATTCAATGACCCAGCCTCCACAGCTCTCTGAGGTAGAGAATTCCAAAGATTCACGATCCTCTGAGAGAAGAAATTCCTCCTTATTTCCATTTTAAATGGGCGACCCCTTATTCTGAAACTACGCCCCATAGTTCTAGATTCCCCCACAAGGGGAAACATCCTCTCTGCATCTACCCTGTCAAGCCCCTCAGAATTTTATATGTTTCAATAAAATCACCTCATTCTTCTAAACTCCAAGGAGTATAGGCCCAACCTACTCAACCTTTTTTCATATGACAACTCCTTCATCTCCAGAATCAACCTCGTGAACCTTCTCTGAACTGCCTCCAGTGCAAGTATATCCTTCCTCAAATAAGGAGACCAAAACTGTACGCAGTACTCCAAGTGTGGTCTTGCCAATGCCCTGTCCAGTTGTAGCAGGACTTCCCTACTTTTATACTCCATCCCCCTCGCAATAAAGGCCAACATTCCATTTGCCTTCCTAATTACTTGCTGTACCTGCATACTAACGTTTTGTGTTTCATACATTCCTCTATACCACCACATTTTGTAATCTCTCCCCAATTAAATAATTAGCTTTTTTATTTTTCCTACCAAAGTGGATAACTTCACATTTTCCCACATTATACTCCATCAGCCAAATTTTTTCCCATTCACTTAGCCTATCTATATTCCTTTGTAGATTCCTTGCGTCCTCCTCATAACTTACTTTCTCACCTATCTTTGTATCATCAGCAAATTTGGCTACATTACACTCAGTCCCTTCATCCAAGTCATTAATATAGATTGCAAATAGTTGAGACCCCAGCACTGATTCCCTGTGGCACCCTACTAGTTAATTTGCCAACCTATAAATGGCCCATTTATCCCGACTGTGTTTTCTGTTAGTGTGGATCAATGTTTGGATAACTTAATATATTACCCTCAACCCCATGAGCGTGCAGTAACCTTTTATGTGGCACCTTATCGAATGCTTTCTGGAAATTCAAATACACAACATCTACTGGTTCCCCTTTAGCCACCCTGCTCGTTACATCCTCAAAGAACTCCAGCAAATTTGTCAAACATGATTTCCTTTTCATAAAACCATGCTGTCTCTGCTTGGCTGCATTATGATTTTCTAAATGCCCTGCTGTTACTACTTTAATGCTGGACTCCAGCATTTTCCCAATGTCAGATGTTAGGCTAACTGGTCTATAGTTTCCTGCTTTCTGTCTCCCTCTTCTTAATTAGGAACGTTACATTTGTGATTTTCCAGCCAGCTGGGACCTCTCCAGAATCCAGGGAATTTTGGTGGATTACAACCAATGCATCCACTATCTCTGCAGCCCCCTCTTTTAAAACCCTAGGATGCAGGCCAGGGGACTTCTCCACCTTTAGTCCCATTAGTTTACCTGGTACTTTTTCCCCTTGTGATAGTGATTGTATTAAGTTCCTCCCTCCCTATAGCTCCTTGATTATCCGCTGTTGGAATATTTTTAGTGTCGTCTACTGTGAAGATCGATACAAAATATTTGTTCAAGTGTTTCTGCCATTTCTCTGTTTCCCATTAATAATTCCCCAGTCTCATCCTCTAAGGGACCAATGTTTACTTTAGCTATTCGCTTCCTTTTTATATACGTGTCGAAGCTCTTACTGTCTGTTTTTATATTTCTTGCTAGTTTACTCTCATAAGTATCTTCTCTATCATTTTTTTAGTCGTCCTTTGCTGGTTTCTAAAAAAAATTTCCAATCCTCTGGCCTTCCAGTGCTCTTCGCAACATTGTATGCCTTTGTTTTAAATTTGATACCATCCTTAACTTCCTTATATAGCCACGGATGGTTCATCCTTCTCTTAGTCTTTCTTTCTCACTGGACTATATCTTTGCTGAGAGGTATGAAATATTTCCTTAAATGTTTGCTACTGCTTTTCTATCGTCTTACCCTTTAATATATTTTCCCAGTCCACTTTAACCAGCTCTTCCTTCATACCTTTGTAATCACCTTTATTTAAGGTCAGGACACTAGTTTGAGAACTAGCTTTCTCGCCCTCAAATTGAATTTGAAATTCTACCATGCTATGATCACTCTTCCCAATAGGATCCTTCACTATGAAATCATTAACTAATCCAGACTCGTTACACATTACCAGATCTAAAATAGTCTGCTCCCTGGTTGGTTCCACAATGTATTGTTACAAGAAACCATCCCGCATACACTCGTATGAACTCTTCTTCAAGGTTACCATTGCCAATTTGATTTGTCCAATCAATATGAAGATTAAAATCCCTCATGATTATCGCCGCACCTTTCTTACAAACCTCTATTATTTCTTGATTTTTTACTCTGTGCTTACAGTGTGGCTACTGCTTTGGGGGCCTGTAGACCACTCCCACCAGTGACTTATTTCCCTTATTATTTCTTATTTCCACCCAAACTAATTCTGCATCTTGATCTTCTGAGCCAATATCATTTCTCACTACTGCACTGATCTCATCCCTTATTAACAGAGCTACCCCAGCTCCTTTCCTTTTTGCCTATCTTTATGAAATGGCAATTACCCCATAATATTCAGTTCCCATCCTTGGTCACCTTGCAACCAGGTCTCTGTAATGGTAAACTGATCATGCCCATTTATTTCTGCTTATGCCATTAGCTCATCTATCTTGTTACGACTGCTGCGTGTGTTCAGATATCGAGCTTTTAATTTTGTCTTCTGTGTATACGTTCTGCCCCTTCCTGTCACACTCTGGTTATCATTACTCCCATTGCTACCCTGCACTTTTGCCACCTTTCAATTTACATTTCAGCTCACCTGAACCCTATTTAGTTTAAAGCCCTATCTACAGCCCTAGTTATTTGATTTGTTAGGACACTGGCCCCAGCCTGATTCACGTGAAGCCTGTCCCAATGGACCAGCTCCCTCTTAACCCAGTACTAGTGCCAGTGCCCTAAGAATTGAAACCCATTTCTCCCACACCAATCTTTGAGCCATGCTTTCATCTCTGTGATCTTATTTACCCTATGCAAATTTGCTAGACCCTCCCGGGTCTCCATATCTGCCTTGCTTGTAGTCACACCCGCCTGTCCCTGACCACGGACCAAATTTGAATTAATTAATCTAAGTGGTGTGACTGTCTCCTGGAACACAGCATCTAGGTAATTCTTCCTCCTCCCTGATGTGTTGCAGTGTCCGTAGCTCGGAATCCAGAGATTATTACCTTTGTGGTTCAGCTTTTTAATTTAACCCCTAGCTGCTCATACTCCCTCAGCAGAAACTCTTTGTCCTATATATGTCTTTGGTACCCACAGGGACCACAAAAACTGGATCTTGCCCCTCCCACTCCAAGTTCGTCTCCAGCCCAGAGGAGAAGTCCTTAACCCTGGCACCGGGCAGGCAACACAGCCTTCAGGACTCACGCTCTCGGCTGCAGGGATAGTATCTATCCCCCTAATGATACTGTCCCCTACCACTACCACATTTCTTTTTACTCCCCCCACTTGAATGGTCCCCTGTACCACGGCGCTGTGGTCAGTTTGCTCATCCTCCCTGCAGTCCCTGCTCTCTCCCACACAGGGAGTAAGAGCCTCGAGCCTGTTGGACAAGAGCAAAGGACGAGGCTCCTCCATCACTACCTCCCGGGTCTCCATATCTGCCTTGCTTGTAGTCACACCTGCCTGTCCCTGACCACGGACCAAATTTGAATTAATTAATCTAAGTGGTGTGACTGTCTCCTGGAACACAGCATCTAGGTAATTCTTCCTCCTCCCTGATGTGTTGCAGTGTCCGTAGCTCGGAATCCAGCTCATCAACACGGAGCCGAAATTCCTCGAGCAACCAACATTGCAGATGCGGTCGCTGTGGACCTCAGTGGTGTCCACCAGCTCCCACATGTTGCAGCTGCAACGCATCGCCTGCCCTGCCACCTCTAATGTATTTAATTAATTAATTAAATTTTGAACGTTTAGTTTTTAATCCCGGCTGATAATTTAAACCAATGCCCAAGAAAATTTAAACCAATGCCCAAGAAAAAGAGAGAAATACTGACCAACAAATCACTTCCCTGCTTTCTTGTGACATCACACTTTGATTCTTTTTATTTCTAATTCTCCCAGTCGGTTGGTGCTGCTCCAGCTGGCTGCTTGTTGTCTCGCTGGGCTGCTCCTCTCTCGCCCTTTTATCTCCGCTCCCAATCTCGCGCTGCTAATGTCTGCACTCTCAAAATGTTCAGCACTCTGTGTTCTGTGTTCTCTGCGCATACGCAGGGTCACCTTTGATCCCGAAATCGCGGGAGAATGACCGCGCATGCACAAAGAAAGAAAACGCGCGTTTTCTAGGGGGGGGCTGCTTGCCTTTAGTAAGGCAAGCAGCTTGCCGACTTTTAGGCCCTTCGCCACCGCCCACTCCGGCCTGCTACTGCCACCCACCACCGAGACTCAACCACAGAAGATTACGGGAGCATGCAGCAGTGGTATTCCAGCGGTTCAAAAGACGCAACCGCCAGAATGTCACTAAGAATCTGGCAGCAGCAATCTCAGGGGAAATTCTAGCACTATGCTTCTATGATTTATATGAAGTGTAAGGAGAAAACCTAGCAAGGGAATAGAAGTGAGAATTATTAAAATGAAGTGAAAATACTGTAATGACTTTTAGTATGTAAAACTAAAAAAAGAAAAATGTACAAAGTGTAATTAGTCCTTTTAGATAGGAGTGTTAAATGCTATCTATGGGGGAGGGAGAATTGGCACTGTGCAAAATTTAATTGGAATTCTTGTGTTCGAATACTGGTAAAAGTGTATAGGTTTTTAAAATGGCTTCATTGTGGAACTGGCTTTAAGAAATTAAGACAACTATTATAAATGATAACACTCCATTGACCGAATTAGGTCATAATAGAAAAAGATCAAATTATTTTCCCTCTTTCCTGTTAACATGCTGTTTCAAACACTTCAAATGGGGTAACAGCAGAGCAGTGCTCCCTAATGGTTTTACTGGTTAAGACAGTGAGTATCCGAACCATACAGTCAAGGGATTTCTGAGGCTATGTTGCTAACTGATCTCAGCTGGGCATAACCTGGGATGTCAATAGTTGGTCTCGGTGCCCCTGGATTATGGAGAGAGGAAATTATCAGGATTTCTGTTCCTAATCACTGTCCATTCCCGGTTGGAAGTGTGATTGTGTGTATGTGAACATGATCAGGTTTGACTGTAGTGACCCCCACTATCCAGTATCTTGCTGACACTCACAGATTAAATTCATGCATGAGAATGCCCATTTGGGTGAAGTGGTTCTTGCTCTGAGATGTTCCTCTGGACTGTACTCGAGCAAGGCAACTCTGCCTTCCGGGAAGGAAGGCATGGAAAATAGGAAAGGAAAGAGAATAAAATTGCAAACTTTTTCTGTAGTATTTTTCAAACGAAAAAGGGTGACGTATGCAAAGATAACTTAGAACTAAAGACTAATCATGTATCAGCTTATGAACTGCTTCCTTATGTTACCTGAATTCAATTGTAAATGTTTTCCCCCCCTACAATAGATTCCAGACCAAATGTTTTTTCACACTGACTACCGTCCTCTTATCCGTGATTCCAACAATTATGTCCTGGATGAACAGACACAGCAGGCGCCTCATCTCATGCCTCCTCCATTTCTAGTTGATGTGGATGGAAACCCCCACCCAACACTATATCAACGGCTGGTGCCTGGTCGGGAAAATTGCATGGATGAGCAGCTTGTTCCACAGTTGGGGTACATGGCAAATGGTGAGAATGGGACTGCCTGATGCTTTTTTTTAACATAGATCTTTATTTCTAAGTATCCTGTCCTGTGCTAAATAAAATAGAGTAAATTCCTATTGAGTACTGGGCAAGTAGTTTCACTCATGTAAGACCTTCAAAATGTACATATTTGATGTGTTTGAGAATTATAGCTTCTTTCATGAAGATCCCCATGTTGTGCCTCTCAGTTGTCATTATATGAGTGGTACAGGTTCTAATCCTATTGGATACTTTGTACAGTGAAGCCTTATCGCGTTTATACTATCAGGTATTTGACGCTGGGTCAGATACAGGAAGGTCATATGGTCAGGTGCAGGCAGTTGCTATAATGCCGTGGTCTTGCATACTGTAATCAGTTGACGTTGCTCACTAGTTCATGATGTAAATATTTGTTTAAATATACAAATAAATTCTATATCAGAACTGTTTTTCTTGCGATCACATAAAGACGCTTGACTGCCTGCAGCTTGTATATAGTTCCATATACAGGTTGAACCTCTCTAGTCCGGTACACTCTGGTCCAGCATCATTCCCAGTGGGGGGGTCGCGACCCACGCTGTGTCCTGTGTTCATCAAGTTGAGTAATTTTTAAAGAGTATGGAGAATAAGAAAGACGACGGGGAAAGGCCGATTGTTGTCTTTACACAGATCCCAATGCGCGATAAAGCACTTGGGTGCCCACGAAAGCCGATTTCTCCAAACGGCGCAGACATCAACCAAAGAAAAACAGGCTGAAAGCTGCCATAGATGTGGGGCACAAACGCCGGTGAGCAGGCGGGCGGCCCTCGGGTCCAGTGACATCGTTGCTGCCCCCTCCCAACAACACCCGCCCCGAGCTGCCGCTCACCTTTTTGATGTTGGACTTGGAGGCCAGATGGAAATCCTTTTTATACATGAAATTGGCAAATGATTTCCCCATGTCGACAGGAGCCGCTTCACAGCCGTCACGCCTGAAAATAGGGTTGGGATCAGGAGGAGCCGCGGGTTCGCATAGGGACGGAACGACACAGGTGGACGGCACTACAGAGCAGGTGGGAGCACTGCTGGGTCAGAGAAGAGGTGAGGGCTCGACTGGGTGTTAGGTGAGGGGATCTTAGTATTTATTTAAACCGGGTACTGCTGACAACGCTGATCCGCCTTACCTGACGTCCGCTGGCATGCAATGCAAATAAGTGTCCTTTCGTCTGCCGCGCTGCCAGTTTGGTCCAGGCGGTCCTCCGCTGCAGCAGGGGAAAGGACCGCCGCGTGGGGGCAAGTATGAGTATGGTAAGTATGAAGACCTGCAAAAAAAAAAGTTGGTACACTTTTCTTTATTTTTATCGCAGTGATTCAAGTGAATGGGGTCCCCTGAAGGATTTCTAGTGTTTATTTTTTGAACATTTTTTATTTAATTAGTTCCCCCCTCCCTGGGCCCGACTCAATCCTCGGCGGTACTTTGCTGAGGATTGCATTTGCTGCCGAGAATGGGAGCTGCCGCCTAGATTCAGGGCGTAAGTCGCATTTTTACCGCCGGGCGAGCTTTCCAGGATTTTTTCATGAAACTTCCGCCCAAAGTACCGTCAGGATTTCAGCGGTCCTTTGGGCGGAAGTTAGCTTCCACCAAGTTCGGGGCCTTATAATAAATAGTATATTATTCTACAAACCAGATATTCATCATGGTCTTCTCCGCAGTTTTGCAAAGTTAACCACTTGTCGGTTGGCCTCTAGGGTACTGCTGACAATGTTAGGGTCAGCATGACCTCCCCTGGTCCGGAAAATTCTTTGGTCTGGCACTGGTTAGGTCCCGAGGTGTCGGACTGGAGAGGTTCAACCTGTAATTAAAAGTAACTTTTGATAAATAAAAGCTTTGCTTAAATTTGTATATAAATGTACATGAATTGGATGTAGATTAAGAACAGCAGTATACAGCATTTTTTCCACTGGAAAAGTCTTTCAGTATTCATGACTCTTGCACTGGGCGCCATCATCCGCGCCATGACAGGAGCCGACGATTGCTGGACGGACCACCGCCTAATCCGATCCATTATCGACATCAACATAGCCCCAAAGCGGAGGGGGCAGCAGAAGCAGTGCCGCAAAAAAAGTCAATGCCGGAGCACTTAAGGACCCAGCTAAGAGAGCCCTATACAGCCAGTGCCTCACAGCTAACCTGGCGTGTCTTGATGGCCCCGATATGCATAATGCCTATAGCGCATGGTCTGCCCTCTAGGCCTCCATAACCAGTGCCTGCAAAGAGATGCTCGACCAGGAAACCCCAGGACTGGTTTGATGAGAATGATCAGGAGATCCAAAAGCTTATATATCGCAAGCACAAGGCATTTCTGAGCCTTAAACAACAACCCAATGCGGGAGCAGCAAAGCAACATTACAGACAGCTCAAGGCTGAGGTCCAACAAAAAACCCGGGACCTAAAGAACAGGTGGTGGATGGAGAAAGCACAGGAGATACAGCAGTTGGCCAATAGCTATGATGTGTGAGGATTCTTCATCGCAGTCAAGGCCACCTACGGGTCAAACACCCAAGGTCCCACCCCACTGCTGGCCAAGAACGGGGAAACACTCCAAGGATACCGAGGCAGTCAGGGCCCGCTGGAAGGAGCACTTCGAAGATCTCCTCAATTGAGCCTCTGCCTTCGACTCGAGTGTTCTCGACTCCATCCCGCAGCATGCCATCCGACACCACCTCAGTAAGACCCCAACACTGCACAAGGTAGAAAAAGCCATAAGACAGCTTAAAAACAACAAGACTACTGGTGCGGATGGAATCCCTGCTGAGGCATTGAAGTATGGTGGAGATGCACTGCTGGTGGGAATACACGACCTCATCTCTCTCATCTGGAGGGAGGTGAGCATGTCGGGGGATCTCAGAGATGCAGTAATCGTGACCATCTTTAAAAAAGGGGACAAGTCCGACTGTGGCAACTACAGAGGAATCTCTGCTATCAACCACAGAGAAAGTCATCGCTAGAATCCTCCTCAACCGTCTTCTTCCCGTGGCCCAGGAACTCCTCCCAGAGTCACAGTGCGGATTTTGTCCCCTATGGGGCACAACGGACATAATTTTTGCAGCACGACAGCTACAGGAAAAAATGCAGGGAACAGCGCCAGCCCTTATACATGGCCTTCTTCGACCTTACAAAGGCCTTTGACAGTATCATCCGGGAGGGTCAAAGGAGTGTCGTCCACCGTTTCGGATGACCCCAAAAGTTCATCACCATCCTCCACCTGCTCTATGACGACATGCAGGTCGTTATCCTTCCCAACGGATCCATCACAGACTCGATCCACGTCCGGACCGGGGTCAAACAGGGCTGCGTCATCGCCCCAACCCTCTTAATCTTTCTCGCCGCCATGCTCCACCTCACAGTCAACAAGCTCCCCGCTGGAGTGGAACTAAACTACGAACCGGTGGGAACCTGTTCAACCTGTGCCGTCTCCGGGCCAGGTCCAAGACCACCCCAACCTCTGTCGTCGACCTACAATACGCGGACGACGCCTGCGTCTGCACGTACAGAGGCTGAAATTCAGGACATAGTCGACATATTTACTGAGGCGTACGAAAGCATGGTCCTTGCACTAAACATCCATAAGACAAAGGTCCTCCACCAGCCAGTCCTCCCCGCACAGCACTGCCCCCCCCCAGTTATCAAGATCAACGGTGCGACCCTGGACAACGTGGATGGACTTCTCCTATCTCGGGAGCCTCCTATCAACAAGAGCAGGCATCCACGATGAGATCCAACACCGCCGCCAGTACAGCCTTTGGCCGCCTGAGGAAAAGAGTATTTGAAGACCAGGCCCTCAAAACTGCCAACAAGCTCATGGTCTACAGGGTTGTAGTATTACCTGCCCTCCTGTTTAGCTCAGAGATATGGACCATGTACAGTAGACACCTCAAGTCGCTGGAAACGTATCACCAACGATGTCTCCGCAAGATCCTACAAATTCCCTGGTAGGACAGACACACCAACATCAGCGTCCTCGTCCAGGCTAACATCCCCAGCATTGAAGCACTGACCACACTCGATCAGCTCCGCTGGGCAGGCCGCATAGTTCGCATGCCAGACACAAGACTCCCAAAGCAAGTATTCTACACTGAGCTCCTTCATGGCAAACGAGTCAAAGGTGGGTAGCGGAAACGTTACAAGGACACCCTCAAAGCCTCCCTGATAAAGTGCGACATCCCCACTGACACCTGGGAGTCCCTGGCCAAAGATGCTCTAAGTGGAGGAAGTGCATCCGGAAGGGCGCTGAGCACCTCGAATCTCAATGCCGAGAGCATGCAGAAATCAAGCGCAGACAACGGAAAGAGCGTGAGGCAAACCAGTCCCACCCACCCCTTCTCTCAACGACTATCTGTCCCACCTGTGACAAAGGCTGTGACTCTTGTATTGGACTGTTCAGCCACCAAAGAACTTACTTCAGGAGTGGAAGCAAGTCTTCCTCGATTCCGAGGGACTGCCTATGATGACTGGGTGGGTTATATCTTCCCAGTGTATGAGAATTTATGCCTCTGTATTCTTCATTGAAACTTTTGTATTTTGCAGTCGCTATATAAAAAACAACAAAAGGGATTAAAGGTTCAAAGCCGATCTTGCCTATCATAGAACATAGGATCATTAGGAACAGGAATAGGACATTCAGCCCCCCGAGCCTGCTTCACCATTCAATTAGATCATGGCTGATCTGCACCTCCAATCCATTTTTCCACGTTTGCTCCATATCCCTTCATAAGCTTACCCAACAAAACATTGATCTCAATATTGAAAGCTCCAATTGTCCTAGCATCAACAGTGAAGTGGGACATTGTTGTGGGGAGAGAGTTCCAAATTTATACTAGCCTTTGTGTGATAAAATGCTTCTTGATTTTGCTGCTGAATGGCTTAGCTGTAATTTTAAGATTATGAACCCTTCCCCTTGATTCCCTCACCAGAGGAAACAGTTTTTCCCATATCTGCCGTATCAAATCCTTTCAACATATTAAACACCTCAATCAGATTACCCCATAACCTATAGCCCCACAGCCCCCTCAAGATGTCTGTGCTCCTCTAATTCTGCCCTCTTGAGCATCCCTCATTATAATCGCTTTTGTTGCATAGGCCCCAAGCTCCAGAACGCCCTGCCTAAACCTCTCCGCCTCTCTACCTCTCTTTCCTCCTTCAAGACGCTCCTTAAAACATACCTCTTTGACCAAGCTTTTGGTCACCTTTGTTAATTGCTACTTATGTGGCTCGGTGTCGAATTTTTATCTCATAATACTCCTGTGAAACATCTTGGGACGTTTCACTGTTAAGGTCGCTATATAAATATAAGTTGTTGTTGGAAGGAATACAAACTAAGTTTTTACAACTTGCCCTTATAACTTAATCCTCTAAGCCCTGCACTTACACCCTCTCTCAAAGCCAACATATCTTTCCTGAGGTATGGTACTCCGAGGTGAATGCAGTGCTCCAGATGGGGTCTGACCAAGGCTCTGTACAACTAAAGCATAATTGCCTCCCCTTTGTAATCCACCCCCCTTGAGATAAAGGCCAACATTCTCAATAGAACAGAACCATAAGAATTAGGAGCAGGAGTAGGACATACGGCCCTTTTGAGCCTGCTCCGCAATTCAATAAGATCATAGCTGATCTTCCACTTCAACTCCACTTTCTTTCCCGATCCCCATATCCGTTGATTCCCCCAGAGTCCAATGCCTTCCTGATTGTTATTTGTATCTACTAGCTTTTAATAATTTGTGAACATGGACTCCCAAATCTCTTTGCTCTTCTAGTTTCTCACTATTTAGAAAATACTCCGATTTATCTTTCTTGGATCCAAAATGGATGACCTTATATTTCCTCACATTGAACTCTATTTGCCATAGTTTTGCCCACTCACTTAATCTGTCCATGTCCTTTTGCAACTTCCTGCTCTCATCTCCACTACTTACTGTCCCTCCCAACTTAGTGTCCTGAAAACTTGGATATACAACTCTCTATTCTTCCAAGTCATTGATAAATACGGTGAAAAGTTGAGGCCCCTGTACAGATCCCTGAGGAGCACCACTTGTCACATCTGAATACATGCCCTATATCCCCACTTTCTATCTCTTACCTCTCAACCAATTTTTAACCCAAGTCAGGAGCAACCTCCAAAAATGTGCGCTTTTATTTTTACTAATTTCTTGTGAGTTTGAAGAGACAGCTGAAAATATTTGTAATGTCAGTTGTATATTTTTTTTGTTTCAAAGTAGATTGTTCCATGTCTTCAGTAAACTGTTGCTTAATGATTCCTATATTTGGGAGGAAAGAGGAAGTTTGCTTGTATTTGAAGTGGAACTGTAAGAGGTAAAGGCTATGGTTCTCTTCCAGGTGATGGTGATGTAGTGGAGCAGGTCATTAGCCAACAGACGGATGATCAGTATGAGAATGACCAGGAACCCAGCGTTCTAGATGACGCTATTAGGGAGCTCCAGCGAGAACATGACCTGAGGCAGGGAAACGAAGGAGCAGCTGTACTGGATGGCCCTTACAGTAGATCAAACTCTCTGAATAGTGGTGAGTAGCACTGCAGATATGAAAAATAGTAGAGCTCATAATTCTATCCTGTTGTAATGCCTTATTCACAGAAAGCAGATGCAAGAACTGATATTTAAAATATATATATCTATATATATTCCTCATTTCATTGACAATATGTAATGTAGAACATAATACATCTGTAATCTCCTTCAGCCCCTCAAACTCCTGAGATGTCTGCGCTCCTCTAATTCTGACCTCTTGAGCATCCCTGATTATAATCACTCAACCATTGGTAGCCATGCCTTCTGTTGCTTAGGTCCTAAGCTCTGAAATTCCCTGCCTAAACCTCTCAGCCTCTCTACCTCTTTTTAAGACGCTCCTTGAAACCTAGCTCTTTGACCAAGCTTTTAGTCACCTGCTCATATTTCTCCTTGTGTGGCTTGGTGTCAAATTTTTTGTCTCCTGTGAAACGCCTTGGGACGTTTTACTACGTTAAGGACGCTATATAAATACAAGTTGTTGTTGTTTTAGATTTTGCTGGCACGAGTAAAAGGATGTGGTTATTTTTAATGTGGTGTCTATCTTACTAAATCCAGTTTCATCAAATTTAAAACTAAGGATGTGTATGGCTTTATAGCTACATTCATAGTTTATAGTTGGAATCAACAGTACCTGATCTAATTTCGTAGGGAATAGTGCCTGAGGGCGGTAGGCAGATAATATTTGCATACATGTTTCTCTGTGGTTACTTAGTTTTCAATTTCCTGGATATATTGTGATCGTTTGTTAATTTAAATGTTACCTGCTAAAATAGTGAAACTTTGCTAATGGCAAACTTATAGTTCACATTAGTTAGCCATACTTTTTTACATAACTCGCTTCAGTCAGTCTCATTCGTAAAGCCTAGTTTCAGAATAAACTTCCTTGGTTACGAGTACAGGTTGAACTTCCCTTACCTGGAACTACCCCTTGTCTGGAAGCATTCCCGGCCAACTGGTGGCGCATGCGCAGAGCTCCGACATGAACAAATTGAAGTCCTTCCTCCCGACTCGCGCAATCGCTGGCCTGATCCTGCGACATACCGCCCGTCCCTCATGATCTCTCTGCCGCACCCCAAGCCAGCCAGTCCCGATATCCCTTTGCTCAGTGCCTGTACCATCCGATTTAACTTGATCACCCCTCGTCCGGAAAAATTATTCAGAACAGGCCAGGTCCCGAGGGTTCCGGATAAGGGATATTCAACCTGTACTGGGATTTTAGTGATAATGTGTTTTAATTGGCAACTTGCAACATTTTAAACCCAAGTTATTTTTTGTGGATGCGTTGATACAAATCTTGGGTTATTCAGCTGTAATTCATTTGTATAGACGGCTAACTGAATATTTTAGCACACTTTCTTCAAATATGTATTTAAAAGAACTGTTCCATGTTTTAGCCTTGCTGTCTCCACCAAACATTGGACTTCGACGGAGTGGTCAAATTGAAGGTGTCCGGCAAATGCATAATAATGCCCCGAGGAGTCAGATGGCTACAGAGAGAGACCTGATGGCTTGGAGCAGAAGGGTTGTAGTAATGGAGCTTCCACCTGGAATTAGCAGGTAGGGTTAAGTTAGGATATTTTAGCATAAAATGTACTTCAGAATTTGCCTCCATAAGAACATAAGCACTTTGAGATGCTTGTAAAAACTTAAGACACAGAAATGCAAGTCTTTTTCTCCTTTTTATTTAAATTTGAGAGTATGTTTCCATTTAACTTTGGCCTATGTTGCTCATCAGCAGAGATGTGCACTTTAGTTCCATTGGGCTCAATTTTCCCCAAGTCCGTTTTCTGGCATATTGCCAGAGTTGCGTGGCTTATTTAAGTCCAGAAATATGCCAGAAAAACATGTCCGAACTTCCCCCGATGTTTGCACTGTAATCTGGAGCCGCGCAGCATGGGGGTTGGAGCCTGCGGTCTGCACCGGAAAAAGTAGCCGGGCCTTCTGTGCGTGCGCGGGGGGAAAAAAACTGACATTCGTGACATGGCTGAAATGCGTACATGCGCGGTAGAGCTCCGAGTTGGCAATCGGCCATTTTAAAGAGCAAGTTGTGTGTGTGTATGTGTGTGCCAGAAGGAGAGCCGGTTCGCTGTGGCTCCTGGGTGATTGCTGGTCAGTTTGCTCCCTCCCCCGCCGAGCCTCTCCGGTCCCGAGTGCGTGCCGGTCCAGGCTGCCCCGCTTCCTGCCTCTAGCCCAGGCCGAATGGCCTCCGATTTACTTACCTGCGCCGATTTCTTTAACTCTCCGCAAGGGTTTTCTCGAGAGGCCAGATACGCTGGCCTAAGCAGAAATGGAGTAACTATCAGCTGGCCAAAGTTCCCTAAATGGCCAGAATTGGCGTAGGTGGCTGGTTACGCCCCCTTTTAAGGAAAAAAAAAACTTGCCTAAAAAAATAAATAAATAAATGAGTTACACTGGTGCAAATTGATTGGGGAAACTGGGGATTTTTAAGTTAGGCCAGAAAAAAACGGCGCAAATCACTGGGGAAAATTGAGCCCATTGCTACTGCAAGTTATACATGGGTAATATCCAGGAGTCAATCTGTCTGCTGTCGATTTCAAGGATATATTTATTTTAATATTGGAGTAAGGCCTGAGGTTCAGTATTTTTGAGACAAGTTGCCAATGCAAGGTTCTCTTTCGCTTGCTCGCTCGCTCTCTTTCTGACTCCAGCACTCCTGAGTCTTCATGACACTATTTGATAGATCATCATCTTCATTCTTGTATCATACACATCCATTGGTCCATGCCTGTGCATTTCAAGATTTATGTAGCTGTATGTTTCTTTGTATCATGGCTAGTGTGTTGTACAGAGGTGAAGTTTTTATTTCTTGGAATGGGTTGGTAAATTACCAAAATAAATGTGCCATTATGCAGGAGGGATAGATTTCTAGAGACCACTTTGTGGTGTTAACACTCAAGACATTTTAATGTGGTGTCCCTCAAATTCTCCTTGACATCTTGGAGTTACTTGAAGGGTTTTCAGGTCTATTTTTTTTGTTTGATCTCTGGACAATCCATGTAATGTAGCCACTTTTTAATGTTTTGAAACCAGATTTGAACAGAGTGTTTATTAGCAAACCAGTTCTGCTTTTATCAGGATTCAGTTTTATTTTCCTTGGCACATGACCCACACAAGTTTAGGAGCGCACAGCAAATATGTACATAAACATTTTCAGATGGAAATGAATGTCGTCCACTTATTAGAGTTTGTCTGTGTTCAGGTTTCACGAGGAACTACGACTTGGTAAAGGCGATGGAGAAATTAACCTGTACACAATCGAAAAAAAACGTAAACCACTGCAAACAACACAAAAGGTAAGCAGAAAAATGTGCTCATTGGTGGATCAACACAGAAGGTCAGCAGAAAAAATGCTCATTGTGCAAAGTTCTGCCATCAATGTTCAGTTTTATCCATTTGCAGTGTCTTTGGACTTGACATTGAGGTTTCCAACTGCAACTGTGAAACTTATTTTTGTAACTTGGTTTTAAGTAACAAATTGGAACAATAAAATCAATATGAATTTTCAGTCATGACTGCTTAAGGGGACCCAATGATTGTTGGCAGCATGTAAGAATTTAACATTCAAAATTTGTGAATTTATTAGAGCACTAAATTTCATTCCTTGCCACAATACTTTCCACACTATGGGCCCAAGTTTCCACAAGAAAAAAAACGGGCGCCCCTCCGAGCTGGGCGCCCGTTTTTCGCGCCTAAAACGACGCCTAAAAAAATCCTCGTTAGTCTGCACCTACTTACAGGGCCTCTGGCACTTGGCGCAGTCAGCACGAGCTGTGGGGGGACGGAGCCAGGTCCCGGCGCTGAAAACAGTGCCGGGACCTCTGCACATGCGCGCTACAGTTGGCACGCAAGTGCAGTAGCTCCAGGCGCCGAACTGTGTGGGAGGGGCCCGAAGCACGCAGCCCCTAGCCCTGGCCCAATGGCCTCACTGGGGCTCCTCCCACGGCCTGCTCTTGCTCCCCGCCTGACCAGACCCGACCCGACACTCGCTCCCCCCGTCGACCAGACCTGACACCCGCTCCCCCCCCCCCCGACGACCCGAGACCCGCTCCCCCCCGCCCCGACACCCGAGACCCGCTCCCCCCCCCCCCCACCCGAGACCCGCTCCCCCCCGCCCTGAGACCCGACACCCGCTCCCCCGCACCGACCCGAGACCCGACACCCGCTCCCCCCCTCCCCACTGACCCGACCCGCGCTCCTGTTCCCCGACCCGACGCCCCCCCTCTCTCTCTCCCTCTCTTCCTCTCTCTCTCCCTCTCTTCCTCTCTCCCTCCCTTCCTCTCTCTCTCTCTCTCTCTCTCTCTCTCTCTCTCTCTCTCTCTCCCTCCCTCCCTCCCTCCCTCCCTCCCTCCCTCCCTCTCTCTCTCTCTCTCTCTCTCTCTCTCCCTCTCCCCTCTCTCTCTCTCTCTCTCTCTCTCCCCTCTCTCCCTCCCTCCCCCCTCTCTCTCTCTTCCCCCTCCTGCTCAGCGGCACAAACGGCTGCAGAATTCTCCCTGGCTGAAGCACTTTCACACAGGTAGGAAGATGGTTTATTTAATCTTTTCGTGGCTTATAAATGTTTATTCAGGTTGGATTTATTTGTAGAAGTATAAATAAGGATTTATTGGCGAATTTAATGAGTTCCCTCCCCCCCCCCCCCCACCTCGTTCTGGACGCCTAATTTGTAACCTGCGCCTGATTTTTTTAATGTGTAGAACAGGTTTTTTCAGTTCTGCAAAAATCTTCACTGGCTCCATTCTACTTTAGTTTGGAGTACATTTTCACTGTGGAAACTTTCAAATCAGGCGTCAGTGGCCGGACACGCCCCCTTTTGAAGAAAAAATTCTGTTCTAAACTAGAACTGTTCTACCTGACTAGAACTGCAGAAAAAAAAATGTGGAGAATTGCGATTTTCTAAAATAGTCCGTTCTCCACCAGTTGCTCCTAAAAATCAGGCGTGAATCATGTGGAAACTTGGGCCCATTGGTAGGAGGAATAGGCCTAAGTAAATATCTCTTGAAGAGCCAGCATAGGTGGATGGAATCACCTACTTGTTCGCTGTAAATTCTATGATTTTTGACATTGTGAATGTGCTGTTTTTACAGACTGGCAAAATATTTTGGATATGGTGGGCAAAAATCTACAGTAGCTGATCAATGGGAGAGAGAAAGGGTTGGTTATTGATAATCTTATATTTAAATTTACAGCTTTAACACTTCTGGTGCTTTGTGAAGGTTAACACTAGCATTCCACTTTTACTGATAAAGTGTATGTTTTATAAACTTGAAGTGTACTTGAGATTCAAATGCTTGAAATCAGGCCAACATATTGGACTTGTGCTTAATGATAAATATTAGCCAGAATTTGCTGTCAAAATAATTGAGGTTAATGGCGTTCGCTGATACTTATGCGCAAACGGGACAGCAACTTCAGGCGAGGGGCAGGTGCATGTTTAAACGCGGAAATCCAAAAGTTGCTGTCCAAGATGCGCTGCTCCACTGTTAGCTGTGCGAAAATAACATTTCACCTAACCATTGAAATGCATTGAATGGCATGAAGTTACTTGTATTTGCTCGGTAGATATGAACTAAACTCGCCACAGGAAGTTAAGTCATGTCCATTTTGGTCTAAGCACCATTTTAATGATGCAATGAATGTTACTTTCTGCCCATCAACCCCTCTGGCCACTGAAAATTAACTATTACAAGTGTGGAGTCTCATTCCTTCAGGTTTCAATTGTTGGAGATTATAAAAATGAAACATTTTAAATTGAATTTAAAAAAAAAAATGTCTGTCTCTCTCTCTCTCTCTCTCAATCCAATCTTTCTTTCTCTCTCTCTCTTTATCTTTCTGTACCTGATTTGATTGAATTCATCCATTCTAATTTACACTTCTTTCTCAGTCCTTGAGCTGTTAATTTCACAGAACTTCAATCTAATTGGTTAATGAGATACACAGTCGCTTGCCGTGTTCCCTCTAGTCCCAGATGCCGTTTATCCCTCGCAGTAACATTATCAGCTCACACTTTATCAATTTGCCATGCTGTCTAACTAACTGTCTAAGTCTAACTAATGGTGGACACTGTTAGATGCCCTGCTACAGAAAATTATGTCCCAATACTGAATTTCCTTCAGTCACATTTCATTACATCTGATAGAGAGTTTGCACTGTCTGTCTTCCATCTAGTTTTAATCTTTTTAACCTGCAGTGGAACACAGTGCTGAAATTGGGGGGAAAAAAACAGGTAAATTTAACTTGGTTCAGTGACACTGTTTTTAGTGAAAAAGACAAATGTCTTTGGTCACTCCAGAATTAAATACAATATTTGGTATTGGAATTGCTACGTGCTTCTCGTGAGAAGCTAAGTAATGAGCTTCCATTCTTCCTCATTTGTTCAGTCTCTGTTTGCGAAAGAATCAAGAGTTATCCAAATGGCGGGAAAACACTTGCTGTCCCTTTTGAAGAGTTTGACATACTGGAGATTTTAAGTCATGTGATTTCCTCACTCGCAGTATATAGAGTGCCTCTTTGTGGAAACATTCATTGTTCTTTTTCATTGTTGACCACAGTTCTTTCTGTTCTTGACAAGGAAAGAAAAAATGTATCCACTTTTAATCTTTTTCTCACTTGCTTGTTTGTGATAAGAAAGTAAATGCACCATTCTGTATAGCTTTTGTGAGGTTTAAGTGTCTTTATTAAGTTTCAACATTTAGAAGTCACTGCCAACTTTGAATAGTATGCACATTTTTCATATTTTACATTCATTGATAAAGCCTTGCACAGACTGCCCATCACATCGGTAAATACATTTCAATTTTGTTCAACAATTAGTTTATGCTAGCTCCTGAATTAATGATCTGTATATCTTCGCCCAAGGTTTTTTCCAGTGGCAGAAACCCATGAAAAGTGCCTGCATTGTCTTCTGACATTGCAAAATTTCCAAAAACAAGCATTTTGTTCCAAGTAAGCAGAAGGGCTTGTTGTGAATTAACAGAAAGGAGACCTCTCAGGATATGTTCGCTTCAATTGATGCTCAAAAGGCATAGGTGTTCATTCTGGGGCTCTGGATCTTGGCGGGTGCCTGAGATAATCAGATTTCTAACTATCTGTGATCAAATTTCTGAATGTTCTTTCTTGTTGATGTAGCAGCACATTATTTCTGTTGCTGTATACTAATGAGCAATTGCTTTTGACATTGACACAGTTTTCCTTTGAGTAGCTCACCCTTCCTTTTCAAAAGTTAGAACAAATGGTCCTCCGAAGTGAGTATTTTCAGGATGGGTCTTTGGGAATGTGTCAATATTTGCAGAGGGTACAGAAAAGTTTGACAACTACTGGTATAAACACACTCAGGAATGCAGCTCAAGGAATTTAAACGTCAGTTAAAGAATTCAGCACAATCCAAATTGAAAACCTCTGCTTAGTCATGTTTGGTATGAGTTCAAGGATTGGGAAGGTATTGGGATCTTTTAGAATTTGATATCTCCCAGATTTTCACATCTGATACTGCAATGGTATAGAGTCTGAATTGAAGCTCCCTGTTGGAGCTATGATTGGTACTTTATCAGTTTTTCGTAACTACCTTAGTGATAACTAAAGGCACAGATTTCTCCATCCTCAACACCACTCCTCTTCACCTCAATGTGCACTGCAAACTGAGATATTTCCCCTTTCTTGGAAGTAATGTACATTCAGTTGCAGGTCACACGAACTGCTTTTGGCAGGATAAGTGTTATCTGTCAAAGCCAGTGTTGCCGAACATACCTTTTAAAGAAAAGTGTTGATTCATTGGGCTGATACAGATGGCCATTCTGACTCTCAAATGGCTATGGGGCTGTTTGATACCTCAAGTGGGTAAGAACCCAGAGAGGAGCATAACGAGGAGCCATGTATCTTAAATTCCAAGTCTTTGACTTTTAAATAACTACAGTATAGGTTAGGAATGTGTGAATCCTTTTCTTTAAAAGAATTGTATGATTATTTTTAAGTTAGTAGTTGATCTTCCAATGCGTTGGAGAGCCAAAACTAAGTCCACTTTTGAAGCCATGCAAGGCTAGAGGAATAATTGATCCAATGTCAAGGGAGAACTGTAATACTGGAGGGCGGAAGAAGTCAGAGGGAGGTAGAGTGGGATAAGGGAATTGAAAGTAGATTGGTTAGCGGCAGGGAGGGCAGGTAGAATGCACTTCAGGCGTAAGATGGGGGAAATGTAGTCAAGTTAGAGGGTGGGGAAGGTAGAACGTGGTTAGGGTGCAAAGGGGGAAATAGAGCAAGGTTAGAGGCTGCAGAGTGGGGTGGGGGAGAGAGGAGGAAGGGCAGGGTTGATGGGAAGGTAGAGAATTGTAACCAGTTGGGGAATAATGAGAGGCCGGGGTGGGGGGTTGGGGGTTGGAGCAGCGCTCCTGTTAAGTGCCTTGGGCCGTTTTACTATGTTAAAGACACTATATAAATGCAAATGCATATATGCAGGTGTGAATGAGGAGACACTAGCCGCAAGAAATTAAAAAAATACAATAAGGATTTTTTTTGTGGGTCAATACAGCATAGAGATCAAAGGCACCTGAGAACGCAGAGTGCAGGTTTGGAGCACTGCAGGCCAGGAACAGGCCAGAGACTTGCTCAGCTGCACATGGAGCATAGGTTGGGAGCCAGAGGCCAATGAGGACAGCTAGCAACAAACTAGGTGGAGTGGCGAGGCAGACCTGGGTAGTGCGAGCCTCAGCTGTTGGGTGACGACCTGTGGGGGAGAGAGCATCGCAAGACGGTACCCTTGATGGCCCACAAAAATTAATGTTCTCATTAAAAAATATATTTATTATTTAAAGTGAGTAGGTTTGATCTGTGGAATCATACAATATTTTCCCTAAAACCAGAAGAAAAAAGGTGGAAAAAAATGAGGCTTCAAAGTTGATCCAGTGCTTGAATTGCACAGTGTGACATACATAACAAAGTTACCCAGAACGTTGCAGATACTCTTAGGTTACAATGTTATCCATAGGTTTCACGTTCAATTACAGCAAGCTATGGACACAGTTAACATTTAAACTCTGTAGAAATGTTTACAGGTGAAGGGACATATGATTTTAATAATATGCTGGTTGATCTCTTATGGTGATACATACGAGGAGTCAAAACCAAGTGTAGTCTTAACGTGAAGCAGGGGACCAGGGTTCCCACATACATTTCAGTCCCCATTTTAAAGTCATACATTGTCATTTTTATTTTTGCATTATAATTTCCTGTCTTCATTTATAATGGTAACCAGCTTTGCCAACAAGTCACACTGTAATGACACCGTTTCACCAGTGCTGTACAGTCATGCCTCAACTGCAGGAGGGAATAATCAGTTTACATGAGCAGCATGCATTATAAATGTAGAGATTGGAATTTATAATGAAAAAAATTGTTGGGAAGTGCATATATTAAATAGATACTTGAAAAACACAAATATTCACATTTTGGCACAAGTATAATAAAACTGGTCTTTTTATATTAAAAATTGTCCAGGTGAAATAAAGGATTTATTGAATGCTTGACTCTTATGCCATTTAGCTGTGATTCTTAACCTAGTTACGACAGAAGCAATGAGACTGAGTCATATGATTATCCTGGAATTTGCACATCACAGCATTTCAGCATGGACTAAAATAGTGATGCTGCTCAGTATCTGAAATTTACTATATTGATATCTAGAAAATAGCTCGTCAAGGTGACTGGTTGGGGACTTGAGGATATGTATATTGAGGATATAACACATTAAATTAATTATTATGCCATAATGTAATGGGAAATTTATTCATTACTTTGTAGAGCGATGGTCAGGATTATTTTCAACGCTCAGGGAGGCGGACTCAACGCCGTAACCAACATTTTTACCAAACACGTTCGACTGTGGAACGTCGTACTCGCAATATTCGTCGAATGGAGGAACCTAATAATTCTTCAGAGGTCAGTAACTATGGACTTTAATTGGGCTTTTGTAAATCCTATGGCAAATACTCATGCTTCACTTATAGAATCAAAGAATCTTGCAGCACAGAAGGAGGCTATTCGGCCCATTGTATCTGTGCCAGCACTTTGAAAGAGCTATCTAATTAGTCCCATTCCCCTGCACATTCCCTATAGCCCTGCAGTTTTTTCTTTTTCACCTCTTTATCCAATTCTCTTTTGAAAGTTACTCGAATTTAACCTGCTTTGCAGGTTTTACAGTAGCTGGTCGGGTTTCCCAGGCTCAGCAGCTGAAGAGAGGTGAGGACAGCCTCGGGAAGAAGGTAAGTGCCTTTACAGCACTGCTTATGGGCCAGGAAGAGCAGGAGTACGTCTCCCTGGCCCACAAGCTCACCCCGCCTTCCTACCCCATACAAACATACAAAGACCCCTGGGCCCACGCCCCTTCCCCTACCTCCTGGTTGGGGATCAGACCTACGTTTTCCTGCAGCCTGCTCCGGAGTCCTCCATGCCCAACTGGAAGCCAGGCCTGTCAATCAGGCTGACTTCTGGGTGGGGAACCTGTCAAGTACAAAAGGTGTACACTCTGTCACCCCGCCCCCACCGATGTAACCCGCCCCTGTTACTATCCATGCCATGATCTCTTGGAAGTTTCCCCACCACCAACGTTAGGCTGACTGGCCTGTAGTTACCTGATTTATCTCCCTCTTTTTTTGAACAGGGGTATAGCATTTGCAATCTTTCAGTCCTCTTATATCCTTGGATAATTGTTGCCAAATTGTTGTAATATTCTTGCCAAAGCCTCCACTATTTCCATCCTTATCAGCAACCGAGGATGCACCCTATCCGGACTTGGTGACTTTTCTACTTTGAGCTCTGCCAGCCGTGTCTCTCTTTCTATCCTATCCAATTTCTCTATTGCCTCCTCCTTTACTGTGACATTGGCAGCATCCTCTTTAGTGAAGACAGATGCAAAGTACTTATTTAGTACCTCAGCCATGCGCGCTCCCTCCACAAGATTTCTTTTTTGGTCCTTAATTGGCCCCACCTTTCCGTTGACTATTTAATACATTAGTGTTCCCTTTTATGTTGCCCTCTAATCTTTTCTCATACATTCTCTTTGTCCCTCATTTCTGTTTTCATTTCTCATCTGCATTTTTAGTATTCTGCTTGATTCTTAACTATTATATATTATGAACCTGACATTTATCATGAGCCTCCTTTTTATGTGGCAGATGTAAATCTTATAGTAATTTCAAGTTACTGTGCAATTAATGCATATGCAATATTATAAACTTGTAATTGGAGACTCTGGGCCACCAAACTGTCAATCAGTGACCTGTCCCTTTCTCAAAGATTTTAAAACACAGCAGTCAATCAAACACACAAGTTCAGGTGATGCTTTGATCTGTGTCGGGTTATCTTGGGAATATCACTGCAAACATGCTTACTCACAGAAATCTGATCCAAGCCCTTTGAAG
The DNA here is from genome assembly GCF_044704955.1 of Pristiophorus japonicus. Taxonomy (NCBI): domain Eukaryota; kingdom Metazoa; phylum Chordata; class Chondrichthyes; family Pristiophoridae; genus Pristiophorus; species Pristiophorus japonicus. Next base: position 109,711,774 of record NC_091982.1, read on the forward strand.
TTGTAACGAAACAAAAGACAATAGATGACTGCTTCTCTCAGTTACCTTGTCAGCTGCCAGCCATCAATATTGAATGGATAGTCTGAGTTGATGGCTTTTCTATTGAGAAATGTGCAACCTTTGGTGTTAATCCCTAACATAGGAACAGGAGTAGACCTTTCAGCCCCTCGAGTCTGATTTGCCATTCAATTATATCAGGCTGATCTGCATTTTATCTCCATCTTCCTGCCTGGGTTCCGTAACCCATGCCTAACAAAAATCTATCAATCTCTGTTTTGAAATTTCCAAATGACCTAGCTTCAACAGCTTTTTGGGGCAAAGTTTTTCAGATTTCCATTTCCCTCCGTGTGAAGAAGTGCCCCTTGACATGACCCCTGAATGGCCTAGCTCTGATTTTAAGGTTGTGATGTTTCCAGCAACACACATTACAAGTTTAAAAATTCAGTACAGACAAAGATCCCTTTTTGTCACTGGGAGGCTCCATATTGTCTATGACTGGGACAAAAAAAAACAAGATCTTTCACAAATTAGAAGCTCGGGCTTAAAACCATTGCATTGCAAGTGGTGAGCAAAGGCTTTGGTATCTGATGTTTGATCACTTGCCAGTGAGCCCTCTGGGACGAGGATGCAAATGTCATTGGGACTTCGTTCAAAGTTGTTTCCATTAGCACATTGATTGAGATGGTGTTTGATGACATTGTAGCTTCTCATTTTGGGGCTTCACCTTTCCCTTGCTCAAACTCCACAGGTAAAATAACTTCATGACCACTAGTATAATTTTTTTTAATACTTCGCTTCTTATGGCAAGCAGGAAATGGAGACAATAGATGGAAGTGATGGGTCATCTGATGAGGCTGAAGAAGAGTGGCAGAGTGAGAGCAGTTCCAGGTAGGAAGCCTTTGTTTTGCATTCTGCCATTGGAGTGCAAATAGTAACTCAAATTTATGTACATAATTCAACTGGCCTTTCCTGTGTATTGCAATCCACCCATCCCCAACCTATTTTGTAGAGAGGTCTCCTAGATATTGTGTTAACTATGAAATCATCAATACTTCAACAATCACAAAAGTAGTTATAATATAGTCTAGAGTTTTCTTCCAGATTTTGAAGATTTCCTTCAACCAAACATTGTGGAAGTCTTAGTAATGCAATTGTGCTGACGAAAACATGGTGTACTGGCTTTCAATCACTATAATGTTGAAGTTAATTGAACCACACTAATGAACGTATGTGCACAGCTAGAATTTAAGAACTTTTTCTGTATATCAGTACTAAGTTTACAAGTTCTTACACACCAAGGATATTCGAAACGTATTCATTTTAAAAACAACTTTTATAGTGTAATTTTTCAGAGAGGCATAAGTGCTGTAACACTTTCCTGAAATGGGATATAATGCTGGCAATGTGCATATGTAAGTTCACTGCTTCTTTTACTTTTTCTCATTTGCTTTTCTTTTGTTTTTAAGCCTCTATTGTGTTTCACACTAGATCTGCTGAGCTCTCTGAAAATTATTTTAGATTTTAAAACCATTTTTCCAGTTAGTACTTGACGAGTTCTTTTCTCCAAAAAATAAGTACATTCCTCCAACTGTGTGTTGCCCACCTCCCGGATTCGATTTTGCTTTAGTCAAATTTTCCTGCCAATTTGTGGCCCTCCCAACCCCCACCAAAAAGTATTAAATCGTTATTGGAGTATAGTTCAATGGGCACTTGGCCACTGTTACTTCATCCAAGTAATCACTATTCATGCATGCATACTGACAGTGAGTGTTGGCAGGCTGTTGGACCATTGGGGCAAAGGACATCACAGCTGAGCCCAATCCAGATCTTGCTCAATGGCCATACATTCCAGCAGGAGATGCTGGGTAGCGATCAGGAGCGAGTTCTCTGGTTGAGTTGTCTATTCTACTTTTGCTGAGGTCAGCTAATTCAGCACAGACCCGATATCAAACCTGAAGCCTTCCTAATGTGTATGACTCAGCAACTCCTTGGATAAGTCACCCCAGTGTCTCAGATTTAATGTTTAAAATGAAGCGACCTTGTAAACCCCATTTCCTCTGATAATTAGTGAAGAGACCCATTCCATTCAATTATCAGTTGAGAGTATCCCCCAAAAGCCTGTCTACTTTTGGTACATTTTTTTTTACTTCAGGCAAATCCCGAACGTGTCCCGAACATATTTTAGATTTTTTTAAATCAGGAGAGATATTGAGAGAACAAAATATCTCTCGGTCAATTTAAAAATTGCAGTAGGAAATCAGCATTGGAAAACAGATAAGATTTGACTGATCCCAGCTTTTAAATAGCTTCAATGGAGTGTGTCCACTTTACTGAACAAATGGAGTTCAAGCAAATCTTGCAGGAAGCCCTGAAAATGTATTTTTTTATATCCTGCTAGAAACTTAGAAACATAGAAAATAGGTGTAGGAGTAGGCCATTCGGCCCTTGGAACCTGCACCGCCATTCAATGAATTCATGGCTGAACATGCAACTTCAGTACCCCATTCCTGCTTTCTTGCCATACCCCTTGATCCCCCTAGTAGTAAGCACTATATCTAACTCCTTTTTGAATATATTTAGTGAATTAGCCTCAACAACTTCCTGTGGTAGAGAATTCCACAGGTTCACCACTCTCTGGGTGAAGAAGTTTCTCCTCATCTCGGTCCTAAATGGCTTATCCCTTATCCTTAGACTGTGACCTCTGGTTCTGGACTTCCCCAACATTGGGAATATTCTTTCTGCATCTAACCTGTCTAAACCCGTCAGAATTTTAAACGTTTCTATGAGATCCCCTCTCATTCTTCTGAACTCCAGTGAATACAAGCCCAGTTGATCCAGTCTTTCTTGATATGTCAGTCCCGCCATCCCGGGAATCAGTCTGGTGAACCTTCGCTGTACTCTCTCAATAGCAAGAATGTCCTTCCTCAAGTTAGGAGACCAAAACTGTACACAATATTCCAGGTGTGGCCTCACCAAGGCCCTGTACAACTGTAGTAACACTTCCCTGCCCCTGTACTCAAATCCCCTCGCTATGAAGGCCAACATGCCATTTTCTTTCTTAACCGCCTGCTGTACCTGCATGCCAACCTTCAATGACTGATGTACCATGACACCCAGGTCTCGTTGCACCTCCCCTTTTCCTAATCTGTCACCATTCAGATAATAGTCTGTCTCTCTGTTTTTACCACCAAAGTGGATAACCTCACATTGATCCACATTATACTTCATCTGCCATGCATTTGCCCACTCACCTAACCTATCCAAGTAACTCTGCAGCCTCAGCATCCTCCTCGCAGCTCACACTGCCATCCAACGTAGTGTCATCTGCAAATTTGGAGATACTACATTTAATCCCCTCGTCTAAATCATTAATGTACAATGTAAACAGCTGGGACCCCAGCACAAAACCTTACGATACCCCACTAGTCACTGCCTGCCATTCTGAAAAGTACCCATTTACTCCTACTCTTTGCTTCCTGTCTGCCAACCAGTTCTCAATCCACGTCAGCACACTACCCCCAATCCCATGTGCTTTAACTTTGCACATTAATCTTTTGTGTGGGACCTTGTCGAAGGCCTTCTGAAAGTCGAAATCCACCACATCAGCTGGTTCTCCCTTGTCCACTCTACTGGAAACATCCTCAAAAAAAATTCCAGAAGATTTGTCAAGCATGATTTCCCTTTCACAAATCCATGCTGACTTGGACCTATCATGTCACCTCTTTCCAAATGCGCTGCTATGACATCCTTAATAATTGATTCCATCATTTTACCCACTACCGATGTCAGGCTGACCGGTCTATAATTCCCTGTTTTTTCTCTCTCCCTCCTTTTTTAAAAAGTGGGGTTACATTTGCTACCCTCCACTCCATAGGAACTGATCCAGAGTCTATGGAATGTTGGAAAATGACTGTCAATGCATCCGCTATTTCCAAGGCCAACTCCTTAAATACGCTGGGATGCAGTCCATCAGGCCCTGGGGATTTATCGGCCTTCAATCCCATCAATTTCCCCAACACAATTTCCCGACTAATAAGGATTTCCCTCAGTTCCTCCTTCTTACTAGACCCTCTGACCCCTTTTATATCCGGAAGATTATTTGTGTTCTCCTTAGTGAATACCGAACCAAAGTACTTGTTCAATTGGTCTGCCATTTCTTTGTTCCCCGTTATGACTTCCCCTGATTCTGACTGCAGGGGACCTACGTTTGTCTTTACTAACCTTTTTCTCTTTACATATCTATAGAAGCTTTTGCAGTCCGTCTTGATGTTCCCTGCAAACTTCCTCTCGTACTGCATTTTCCCTGCCCTAATCAAACCCTTTGTCCTCCTCTGCTGATTTCTAAATTTCTCCCAGTCCCCGTGTTCACTGCTATTTCTGGCCAATTTGTATGCCACTTCCTTGGCTTTAATACTATCCCTGATTTCCCTTGATAGCCACGGTTGAGCCACCTTCCCTTTTTTATTTTTACGCCAGACAGGGATGTACAATTGTTGTACTTCATCCATGCGGTCTCTAAATGTCTACCATTGCCCATCCACTGTCAACCCCTTAAGTATCATTCGCCAATCTATCCTAGCCAATTCACGCCTCATACCTTCAATGTTACCCTTCTTTAAGTTCTGGACCATGGTCTCTGAATTAACTGTTTCATTCTCCATCCTAATTTAGAATTCCACCATATTATGGTCACTCTTCCCCAAGGCGCCTTGCACAATGAGATTGTTAATTAATCTTCTCTCATTATACAACACCCAGTCTAAGATGGCCTCCCCATAGTTGGTTCCTCGACATATTGGTCTCGCAAGCCATCCCTTATGCACTCCACGAAATCCTCCTCCACCGTATTGCTTCCAGTTTGATTAGCCCAATCTATATGCATATTAAAGTCACCCATGATAACTGCTGCACCTTTATTGCATGCACCCCTAATTTCCTGTTTGATGCCCTCCCCAACATCACTACTACTGTTGGGAGGTCTGTACACAACTCCCACTAGCGTCTTTTGCCCTTTTGGTGTTCTGCAGCTCTACCCATATATATTCCACATCATCCAAGCTAATGTCCTTCCTAACTATTGCATTAATCTCTTTAACCAGCAATGCTACCCCACCTCCTTTTCCTTTTATTCTATCCTTCCTGAATGTTGAATACCCATGGATGTTGAGTTCCCAGCCCTGATCATCCTGGAGCCACGTCTCTGTAATCCCAATCACATCATATCTGTTAACATCTATTTGCACAGTTAATTCAACCACCTTATTACGGATACTCCTTGCATTAAGACACAAAGCCTTCAGGCTTTTTTTTTAAACACCCTTTGTCCTTTTAGAATTATGATGTAGTGTGACCCATTTTGTTTTTTGCCTTTGTTTACTCGGCCTTCCACTATTGCTTTTTACCTTTCTACCATCTGTTTCTGACTCCATATTACTTCACCCTGTCTCGCTGCATAGGTTCCCATCCCCCTGCCATATTAGTTTAAACACTCCCGAACTGCATTAGCAAATGTTAGCCCCAGGACATCAGTTCCAGTCCTGCCCAAGTGCAAAGCGTCCCTTTTGTACAGGTCCCACTTCCCCCCAGAACTGGTTCCAATGTCCCAGGAATTTGAATCCCTCCCTCTTGCACCACTGCTCAAACCACATATTTATTCTAACTATCCTGCTTCCTCTACTCTGATTAGAGATTGCTACCTTTGAGGTCCTACTTTTTAATTTAACTCCTAGCTCCCTAAATTCAGCTTGTAGGACCTCTTCCCGCTTCTTACCTATATCATTGGTACCTACATGTACCACGTCAACTGGCTGTTCACTCTCCCTCTCCAGAATGCTCTGCAGCCGCTCCAAGACATCCTTGACCCTTGCACCAGGGAGGCAACGTACCATCCTGGAGTCTCGGTTGAGGCCGCAGAAACTCCTATCTATTTCCCTTACAATAGAGTCCCCTATCACTACAGCTCTCCCACTCTTTTTCCCGCCCTTCTGTGCAGCAGAGTAGGAAGAGAAGGGGCAAGAGATATGTGTCCCTTTTTTGAGGGAAATACTTCAGCATTCACAACCTCCAGAGTTTCTTTCCGCTATAATGGCCTTTGATGGTGCTGTGGAAATAATTCTTGTGCTTAACACCTTTCTGGTTTAAAGCTGCTTCTTTGCAATCGGAGGCATTGTTTCAGGAAATAACAGTAAGATCAGTTATCAACTGTCTCTTATTGGAGCCAAAGTCTGAATGTTGATCTTAAAAGCTTAAATTTCCCTTCTCCCAACATTCAAAATTTAGTGATTCATCAAGTGAGTATTCAGATTGGACGGCAGATGCAGGTATTAACCTCCAACCACCCAAGCGATTGGTGAGACGAACAGTACGGCACAATAGCAGCAGCTCTGAAGATGAGAAGATAGGAGAAAGATTGGCCGTAAAACGCAAGAAATCCAAATTGTCCAAGCAAAAGGTACAAGAATGTGTGTAACGTTTTGGGATTTTTATCTATATGACCTGGAAGGGATTTATTAATTGATTAACTTATGTTGCTGATACAAGATTCAGTTTACAACAGATCACTCAGAGTTCTATAAAACATTTGGAATGTTGAGTACGATGGTTCTTTTGCAGGTTGTATCAATTTTGAAATGAAGGTTGTTTAGGGAAGGTTCCAGATATCGCTTGAATTTAAAATAGAATAGTTTTTATTAATTATGTCTGGCAGGAGCCTACCTGAATGTCTTGCAGATGCTGCAAGCTTCCATGCCAAGAGGTTGAATTTTGTTCAAGCTGGTAACATTGGGCTCAAAATTGCCCAGGAGTTGCTCTTTTTTTTGGAGCAACTTGATTTTTTTGGAGTATCTTAAAAATCCCCATTTTGCACATTAAATTTGCACCAGTGTCAGTGAGTTAGTTGGGATTTTTTTTTACTTTAGTTTTTTTTCAAAAGGGGGCATTTCCAGCCACCTACGCCCATTTAGGCCACTTTGGACAGCTAATAGTTGCTCCAAACTAACTTAGGATAGCGTATGTGGCCACTTGTGGCCGCACAGAAAACCCTTGCGGAGAGTTAAGAAATCAGCGCAGGCAGGTACATTGGAGTCCAACAGAACTTAATGACGACTAAAGAATGTGAATAGGATCAAACAGCTTTACAGGACATCATATGATAAACTTTGCGAAGTTAATTTACTATACAACAGAAGTATTCATGGAAGCTTAAACTGCAAAAATAAAAGAAGTAAAGAGACAAAACATAATAAACATAATTTTTTCAAAATATCCAAATAAAAAATAGAAGTACCTCATGCTCGTAATTCTTATGTTCTCCCAGCCGCCTAAGCTCACCCACCATCATAGAACTATTTTATACCATATAGCCAGGAAATTTACTGTTTGTTTTATGCTTTTAAATATTTTGAAAATTCACGCAAAATTATTCCACCAAATCTTATGTTCAAGAATTGATTATGATGCATTTAAAAGTATTTTCTATTAACTTGGTTAGGAAAGTATTTTAATCAACAGGGTTAAGGAAAGTCTCGAGGAAGCTCACTAAAATTACTGGCTACACAGTTATTCTCACCCCCACCCCCCGCCCCCCGATCAAAACTCCTCGCCCTGGCTTGGGCCCCGCATCAACCTGCTTGTTGTGGCATTCTAGCCCGGGAAGGCAGCGGGTCAGCTTGTGCGGGAGGCCACTCGGCCCGGGATAAGGGTGGGACCCATGCTGTAGCACGCACACAGAGGCTGGGGGCAGGAACTACTGTGCATGCACGCACACTCCAATGCGCATGTGGAGAGCTGCCGGCACTGTTTTTGGTGCAGGGCCCTAGCTCCGCCCCCCCAATCGACTGGCCACGCCATGCCAAGCCCCAGGAGAGGCAATACAGCGGCCAGAATCGGGGGAGATATTTTGGCGCCGTTTTCAGCCCACAAAGTCGGCGCATCTCTGGTTAGTGCGCCGAAAAAAAGGGTGGGCCAAATTTGAGCCCAATGATTTGGCAGCTCAGTGGACCAGTTGCAGGCAGGGTCAGAGGATAATCTTTTCTTTGTCTGTCTCTGTCTATTTGTCTGTGTGTCTCTCTGTCTCTGTCTCTCTCTCTGTCTCTCTCGCTCTCGCTGTCTCTCTCGCTCTCGCTGTCTCTCTCTCTCTCTCTCTCTCTCTCTCTCGCTCTCTCTCTCTCTCTCGCTGTGTCTCTCTCTCTCTCTCTCTCTCTCTCTCTCTCTCTCGCTGTGTCTCTCTCTCTCGCTGTGTCTCTCTCTCTCTCGCTGTGTCTCTCTCTCTCTCTCTCTCTCTCTCTCTCTCTCTCTCTCGCTGTGTCTGTCTCTCTCTCTCTCGCTGTGTCTCTCTCTCTCGCTGTGTCTCTCTCTCTCGCTATGTCTCTCGCTGTGTCTCGCTCTCGCGCTCTCTCTCTCTCTCGCTGTGTCTCTCTCTCTCTCGCTGTGTCTCTCTCTGTCTCAGAAATGATCTTATTGAATGGCAGAGCAGGCTCGAGGGGCCATATGGCCTACTCCTGTTCCTATTTCTTATGGTTCTTATGTATGAACATGTATAATCCGTTATGGTGCAAGAAGTGATGGGAAGTAGATGTATCGCATTGGAAAACCCGTCAATCCATTTTATGTACTCTGTGTAAAGTTAACAACTTTGGCATACAAGCAGCCTCGTCTCATTAGAGGGCATCTCAGTCTGCATTCCGTAAAGACAGAAGGACATGTGTCAGCATGTGCGAGACCCTAGTACACCCAACAAGGGGCCTGTGTTATCATTCTTGGGCCAGGCTATTGTTTAAACGGATACTGAACAGTAATCTTCTCATTGTCGGGAGCATTTGATCCACCTACTAAAGTGGGCTTTGTAGGACTGAACTTGAGCGACTGTCTAGCGCAGGCTTGTGAAATTCTTAACATGTCTCCCGATTTGTTTGGGTTCTGAAGAGTATGCTTAGAGATGATGTTGTTTTGTATCTTTCGCCTGTTGACAAAGAGTATACCTGTTTTACAGTGACATATTAAGGCTAGATACATAACTGTAAAAAAATTTGTGTGGATATTGCTGCATGTACAGGCTAAGATGAGTTGACTCATTTCTTGCTCTCATTCCGTATAACCTGTGGATGCTAACATGATGGGCCCAAGTTTCAGGCCGCGCCTAGAACTGCGCAGCCCCGACCTGGACGCCCGTTTTTCGCGCCACAAAGTGCGTCTAAAAAAAACTTACAGATTCTCCGGCTCCCTGCTGGTCCTCTGGCCCTCGGCGCGGCGCAGCACAAGCTGTAGGGGGCGGAGCTAGGTCCCTGTGCTGAAAACAGTGCCAGGACCTCTGCACATGCGCGCTACAGTGGGCGCGCATGTGCAGTAGCTCCAGATGCCCAAAACTGTGTGGGAGGGGCCCGAAGCATGCAGCCCTTAGCCCTGGCCGAATAGCCTC